>NC_141876.1:438835381-438986897 GCF_056163025.1 Triticum urartu | reverse complement strand
AATCCTTGACATCGTGGTTCATCCGATGAGATCATCATGGAACATGTGGGATCCAACATGGGTATCCAGATCCCGCTGTTGGTTATTGACCGGAGAGTTGTCTCGGCCATGTCTGCATGACTCCCGAACCCGTAGGGTCTACACACTTAAGGTTCGATGACGCTAGGGTTATAGGGAATAGATATACGTGGTTACCGAATGTTGTTCGGAGTCCCGGATGAGATCCCGGACATCATGAGGAGTTCCGGAATGGTCCGGAGGTAAAGATTTATATATGGGAAGTCCTGTTTTGGTCACCGGAAAAGTTTCGGGTGCTATCGGTAACGTACCGGGACCACCGGGAGGGTCCCGGGGGTCCACCAGGTGGGGCTACCTGCCCCAGAGGGTTGCGTGGGCCAAGTGTGAGAGGGGACCAGCCCCAGGTGGGCTGGTGCGCCCCCCCACCAGGGCCCAAGGCGAAGAGAGAAGGGAAAAGGGGGAAACCCTAGGCTCAGATGGGCCTAAGGCCCACCTAGTGGTGCGCCCCCCTCTCTCCCCCCTTGGCCGCCCCCCCCTAGATGGGATCTAGGGCTGGCCGCCACCCCTAGGGGTGGAAACCTAGGTGGGGGCGCAGCCCCTCCCTTTCCCCTATATATAGTGGGGTTTTGGGCTGCCATACACGCGAGAACATCTCCTTCTTGGCGCAGCCCTACCCCTCTCCCTCCTCGTCTCTTGCGGTGCTTGGCGAAGCCCTGCTGGAGTACCACGCTCCTCCACCACCACCACGCCGTCGTGCTGCTGCTGGATGGAGTCTTCCCCAACCTCTCCTTCTCCCCTTGCTGGATCAAGGCGTTGGAGACGTCACCGGGCTGTACGTGTGTTGAACACGGAGGTGCCGTCCGTTCGGCACTAGGATCATCGATGATTTGGATCACGACGAGTACGACTCCATCAACCCCGTTCACTTGAACGCTTCCGCTTAGCGATCTACAAGGGTATGTAGATGCACTCTCCTTCCCCTCGTTGCTAGATTACTCCATAGATTGATCTTGGTGATGCATAGAAAATTTTGAATTCCTGCTACGATCCCCAACACTATAATATGCAAGGGATAACGGAAACGATTCCCAAGCTCTTCGTGATGCTGAAATCGACGAAGGTAGAAATCAATAAAAGCATCAAGTGTTGATGGTTGACAAGACCACTAGTTTCAAGAAAAGGGCAAAGGGAAGAAGGGGAACTTCAAGAAGAACGACAAGCAAGTTGCTGCTCAAGTGAAGAAGCCCAAGTCTAGACCTAAGCCTGAGACTAAGTGCTTCTACTGCAAAGGGACTGGTCACTGGAAGCAGAACTGCCCCAATTATTTGGCAGATAAAAAGGATGGCAAAGTTAACAAAGGTATATTTGATATATATATATATATGTTATTGATGTGTACTTTACTAGTGTTTATAGCAACCTCTCAGTATTTGATACTAGTTCAGTTGCTAAGATTAGTAACTCGAAACGGGAGTTGCAGAATGAACGGAGACTAGTTAAGGGTGAAGTGACGATGTGTGTTGGAAGTGGTTCCAAGATTGATATGATCATCATCACACACTCCCTATACTTTCGGGATTAGTGTTGAACCTAAATAAATGTTATTTGGTGTTTGCGTTAAGCATGAATATGATTTGATCATGTTTATTGCAATACGGTTATTCATTTACAGTCAGAGAATAATTGTTGTTCTATTTACATCAATAAAACCTTCAATGGTCATACACCCAAGGTGAATGGTTTATTGAATCTCGATCGTAGTGATACACATATTCATAATATTGAAGCCAAAAGATGCAAAGTTAACAATGATAGTGCAACTTATTTGTGGCACTGACGTTTAGGTCATATTGGTGTAAAGCGCATGAAGAAAATCCATGCTGATGGGCTTTTGGAATCACTTGATTATGAATCAGTTGATGCTTGCGAACCTGCCTCATGGGCAAGATGACTAAGACTTCGTTCTCCAGAACAATGGAGCGAGCAACAGACTTGTTGGAAATAATACATACTGATGTATGCAGTTTGATGAGTGTTGAGGCTCGTGGCAGGTATCGTTATTTTCTAACCTTCGAAGATGATTTGAGCAGATATGGGTATATCTACTTAATGAAACATAAATCTAAAACATTTGAAAAGTTCAAATAATTTCAGAGTGAAGTGGAAAATCATTGTAACAAGAAAATAAAGTTTCTATGATTTGATCGTGGAGGAGAATATTTGAGTTACGAGTTTGGTCTTCATTTGAAACAATGCGGAATAGTTTCGCAACTCACGCCACCTGGAACACCACAGCATAATGGTGTGTCCGAACATTGTAACCGTATTGTATTAGATATGGTGCAATCTATGATGTCTCTTACCAATTTACCACTATCGTTTTGGGGTTATGCATTAGAGACAGCTGCATTCACGTTAAATAGGTCACCATCTAAATCCGTTGATACGACACCATATGAACTGTGGTTTGGCAAGAAACCAAAGTTGTCATTTCTTAAAGTTTGGGGTTGCGATGCTTATGTGAAAAAGTTTCATCCTGATAAGCTCAAACCCAAATCAGAGAAATGTGTCTTCATAGGATACCCAAAGGAGACACTTGGGTACACCTTCTATCACAGATTCGAAGGCAAGACATTCGTTGCTAAGAATGGATCCTTTCTAGAGAAGGAGTTTCTCTCGAAAGAAGTGAGTGGGAGGAAAGTAGAACTTGATCAGGTAACTGTACCTGCTCCCTTATTGGAAAGTAGTTCATCACATAAATCTGTTCCTGTGACTCCTACACCAATTAGTGAGGAAGCTAATGATGATGATCATGTAACTTCAGATCAAGTTACTACCGAACCTCGTAGGTCAACCAGAGTGGTATGGTAATCCTGTTCTGGAGGTCATGTTACTTGCCCATGACGAACCTACGAACTATGAGGAAGCAATGATGAGCTCAGATTCCGCGAAATGGCTTGAGGCCATGAAATCTGAGATGGGATCCATGTATGAGAATAAAGTGTGGACTTTGATTGACTTGCCCAAAGATCGGCAAGCCATAGAAAATAAATGGATCTTCAAAGAGGAAGACGGACGCTGATAGTAGTGTTACTATCTACAAAGCTAGACTTGTCGAAAAAGGTTTTTCACAAAGTTCAAGGTGTTGACTACGACGAGATTTTCTCACTCGTAGTGATGCTTAAGTCTGTCCGAATCATGTTAGCAAATTGCCACATTTTATGAAATCTGGCAAATGGATGTCAAAACTACATTCCTTAATGGATTTCTTAAAGAAGAGTTGTATATGATGCAACCAGAAAGTTTTGTCGATCCTAAAGTTGCTAACAAAATGTGCAAGCTCCATCGATCCATCTATGGACTGGTGCAAGCATCTCGGAGTTGGAATATACGCTTTGATGAGTTGATCAAAGAATATAGTTTTATACAGACTTGCGGTGAAGCCTGTATTTACAATAAAGTGAGTGGGAGCACTATAGCATTTCTGATAAGTATATGTGGATGACATATTGTTGATCGGAAGTAATGTAGAATTTTCTGGAAAGCATAAAGGAGTTTTTGTAAGGTGTTTTTTAAAGAAAGACCTCGGTGAAGCTGCTTACATATTGAGCATCAAGATCTATAGAGATAGATCAAGACGCTTGATAAGTTTTTTTTCAATGAGTACATACCTTGACAGGATTTTGAAGTAGTTCAAAATGGAACAGTCGAAGAAAGAGTTGTTGCCTGTGTTACAAGGTGTGAAATTGAGTAAGACTCAAAGCCCGACCACGGCAGAAGATAGAAAGAGAATGAAAGTCCTTCCCTATGCCTCACCCATAGGTTCTATAAAGTATGTCGTGCTGTGTATCAGATCTATTGTATACCCTACACTGAGTTTGGCAGGGGAGTACAACAGCGATCTAGGAGTAGATCACTGGACAGCGGTCAAAATAATCCTCAGTGGAATAAGGATATGTTTCTCGATTATGGAGGTGACAAAAGGTTCGTCGTAAAGGGTTACGTCGATTCAAGTTTTGACACTGATCCAAATGACTCTAATCTCAATCTGGATACATATTGAAAGTGGGAGCAATTGGCTAGAGTAGCTCTGTGCAGAGCATTGTTGAGATAGAAATTTGCAAAATACATATGGATCTGAATATGGCGGACTCGTTGACTAAACTTCTCTCACAAGCAAAACATGATCACACCTTAGTACTCTTTGGGTGTTAATCACATGGCGATGTGAACTAAGATTACTGACTCTAGTAAACCCTTTCAGTGTTGGTCACATGGCGATGTGAACTATGGGTATTAATCACATGGTGATGTGAACTATTAGTGTTAAATCACATGGCGATGTGAACTAGATTATTGACTCTAGTGCAAGTGGGAGACTGAAGGAAATATGCCCTAAAGACAATAATAAAGTTATTATTTATTTCCTTATTTCATGATAAATGTTTATCATTCATGCTAGAATTGTATTAACCGAAAACTTAGTACATGTGTGGATACATAGACAAACAGAGTGTCACTAGTATGCCTCTACTTGACTAGCTCGTTGAATGAAAGATGGTTAAGTTTCCTAGCCATAGTCATGAGTTGTCATTTGATTAACGAGATCACATCATTAGAGAATGATGTGATTGACTTGGACCGGTGTCTACATGTGTCTCCGATGGTACTTGTTGAGTTAGCATAGATCAAGATTAGGATTTGTCACTCCAATTGTCGGAGAGGTATCTCTAGGCCCTCTCGGTAATGCGCATCACTATAAGCCTTGCAAGCAATGTGACTAATGAGTTAGTTGCGGGATGATGCATTACAGAACGAGTAAAGAGACTTGCCGGTAACGAGATTGAACTAGGTATTGATATACCGATGATCGATTCTCGGGCAAGTAACATATCGATAACAAAGGGAACAATGTATGTTGTTATGCGGTTTGACCGATAAAGATCTTCATAGAATATGTAGGAACCAATATGAGCATCCAAGTTCCGCTATTGGTTATTGACCGGAGACGAGTCTCGATCATGTCTACATAGTTCTCGAACCCGTAGGGTCCACATGCTTAACGTTCTGTGATGATTTGTATTATGAGTTATGTGATTTGATGACCGAAGTTTGTTCAGAGTCTCGGATGAGATCGGGGACATGACGAGGAGTCTCAAAATGGTCGAGATGTTAAGATCGATATATTGGAAGGCTATATTCGGACATCAGAAAGGTTCCAAGTGATTCAGGTATTTTTCGGAGTACCAGAGAGTTACGGGAATTCGTATTGGCCCTTAATGGGCCATACGGGAAAGGAGAGAAAGGCCTCAAGGGTGGTCGCGCCCCTTCCCCATGGACTGGTCCGAGTTAGACTAGGGAAAGGGGGCACCCCTTCCTTCCTTCTCCTTTTCCCTTTCCTTTTTCCTATTCCATGTGGGAGGTAGAATCCTACTAGGACTAGGGAGTCCTAGTAGGACTCCACACTTTGGTCGCGCCCTATGAGGGCCGGCCTCCTCCTCCCTCCATCCTTTATATATGTGGCCAAGGGCACCCCATAGACACACAAGTTGATCATTGATCTCTTAGCCGTGTGCGGTGCCCCCCTCCACCATAATCCACCTCGGTAATATTGTAGTGGTGCTTAGGCGAAGCCCTGTTCCGGTAGCATCATCATCACCGTCATCACACCGTCATGCTGACGAAGCTCTCCCTTGACACTCTGCTGGATCGTGAGTTCGTGGGACGTCACCAAGCCGAACGTGTGCAGATCACGGAGGTGCCGTACTTTCGGTACTAGGATCGGTCGATCATGAAGACGTACGACTACATCAACCGCGTTGTCATAACGCTTCCGCTTACGGTCTACGAGGGTACGTAGACAACACTCTCCCCTCTCGTTACTATGCATCACCATGATCTTGCATGTGCGTAGGATTTTTTTTGAAATTACTACGTTCCCCAACAAAGGCCATGCAAGATCCATCCATTACTGTAGATACGTCGTCAACATCCATAACAACAGGAGCTGCTGTGATGATCGGCTGTAGTGTATCACACGGTGAGGATGTGTCCACCATGATCAGGGGAGTTCAGGGATGTATTCCATTGTGGCAGTCGTGGATATTGTCCTTGCAAACACATGCATCCACGGTCGTGGTTGTCGTTGTGATGCATGTTGAGGTCTTGATTAGGGCTTGGGAGGGAGAAGACGGGGAGCAGGAAATTAGGAGAGTTGTTTCACCCAAGGGGTTATTAGAAAATTAGCACACATAACCTAGAGCTGGCGCGGGCGTGTTTTTGCAATTTCTATTGCTTTTGATCCGGCGCATGAGATATTGATCGGCTGGCCAAGGAGCCGGGGATACATGAATGCACGATCGACCCCGGATGCACTTGATAAGATGCCATTAACTCGTAGGATAAAAGTAATCTACTCAAACTGATGGATTATGGATGGGCTTAAGTCCATATAAGACACTAATCCCTGGTTAATCTTGAGGCTCATGTATGAGATGGTAGGTGGTGGGAAGTTTAGTCCCACCTTGCTAGTTGAGGAGAGCTGTGATACGTCTCCAAAATATCTATAATTTATGAAGTATTCATGCTATTATATTACCGGTTTTGGATGTTTATGGGCTTTACTAAACACTTTTATATTATTTTTGGGACTAACCTATTTACCGGAGGCCCAGCCCAAATTGTTGTTTTCTTGCCTATTTCAGTGTTTCGAAGAAAAGGAATATCAAACGGAGTCCAAACGGAATGAAACCTTTGGGAGAGTTATTTTTGGAACGGAAGCAATCCAGGAGACTCGGAGTAGACGTCAGGGAAGCTTCAAGGAATCCATGAGGCAGGGAGGCGCGCCCAGGGGGCCACCCTCGTGGCTCCCCTGACCGACTTCTTTCGCCTATATATGTCCATATACCCTAAAAACATCGGGGAGCAGAATAGATCGGGAGTTCCGCTGCCAGAAGCCTCAGTAGCCACCAAAAACCAATCTAGACCCGTTCCGGCACCCTGTCAGAGGGGGGAATCCCTCTCCGGTGGCCATCTTCATCATCCTGGCACTCTCCATGATGAGGAGGGAGAAGTTCTCCCTCCGGGCTGAGGGTATGTACCAGTAGCTATGTGTTTGATCTCTCTCTCTCTCGTGTTCTTGAGTTGGCATGATCTTGATGTATCGCGAGCTTTGCTATTATGGTTGGATCTTATGATGTTTCTCCTCCTCTACTCTCTTGTGATGAATTGAGTTTTCCCTTTGAAGTTATCTTATCGGATTGAGTCTTTAAGGATTTGAGAACACTTGATGTATGTCTTGCATGTGCTTATCTGTGGTGACAATGGGATATCATGTGATCCACTTGATGTATGTTTTGGTGATCAACTTGCGAGTTCCGTGACCTCGTGAACTTATGCATAGGGGTTGGCACACGTTTTCGTCTTAACTCTCCGGTAGAAACTTTGGGGCACTCTTTGAAGTTCTTTGTGTTGATTGAATAGATCAATCTGAGATTGTGTGATGCATATCGTATAATCATACCCACAGATACTTGAGGTGACATTGGAGTATCTAGGTGACATTATGGTTTTGGTTGATTTGCGTCTTAAGGTGTTATTTTACTACGAACTCTAGGGTTGTTTGTGACACTTATAGGAATAGCCCAACGGATTGATCGAAAAGAATAACTTTGAGGTGGTTCCGTACCCTACCATAATCTCTTCATTCGTTCTCCGCTATTAGTGACTTTGGAGTGACTCTTTGTTGCATGTTGAGGGATAGATATATGATCTAATTATGTTAGTATTGTTGAGAGAACTTGCACTAGTGAAAGTATGAACCCTAGGCCTTGTTTCCTAGCATTGCATTACCATTTGTGCTCACTTTTACCACTTGATACCTTGTTGTTTTTATATTTTCAGATTACAAAAACCATCATCTACCATCCATATTGCACTTGTATCACCATCTCTTCGCCGAACTAGTGCACCCATACAATTTACCATTGTATTGGGTGTGTTGGGGACACAAGAGACTCTCTGTTATTTGGTTGCAGTGTTGTTTGAGAGAGACCATCTTCAACCTACGCCTCCCACGGATTGATAAACCTTAGGTCATCCACTTGAGGGAAATTTGCTACTGTCCTACAAACCTCTGCACTTGGAGGCCCAACAACGTCTACAGGAAGAAGGTTGCGTAGTAGACATCAAGCTCTTTTCTGGCGCCGTTGCCGGGGAGGTTAGCGCTTGAAGGTATATCTTTAGATCTTGCAATCGAATCTTTTTGTTTCTTGTTTTATCACTAGTTTAGTTTATAAAAGAAAACTACTACAAAAAATGGAATTGAGGGTACCTCATATGCTTCATCTTTTTAATATCTTTCATGAAAATAAGGATTCCGATAATTGTGCCAAAGTGTTAGAAGAAGAATGCATTAGAATGTTTGGCACTAAATCTTTGAATGGTGAGCATGATTGCAATGTTATTAGTATGAACTCTTTGAATATCCATAGCACTAATGATGATTGCACTAGTCATGATGAAAATGTCTCTTATAAGCATGTCAACTTTTGTGGAATACATAGAGCTTGCAAGCACACACCCAATAGGGAAGATAGATTTTGCAAGAGGCATAAGTATTTGGAAACTAAATGGTTGCAAGAAAGGCTAGATGATTGTGCTGAAAGATTCAATATTTATCGCCATCCTTGTGAACTTTGCAATGAACATGGTCATTTAAAGCTCCAATGCTATTTGTTTCATGATCAAATCGTGTCCAAAAAATGTGATGATTTGATTTCCCTTGCACATCATAATGAACTTAGTTTGCTTTTGGGTTATGAAGAAATGAAACGTATAACTAAGCATATTCCAGAATATAACCTTGAGAAATTCCTCGATATTGATCTAGAAGAAATTTTTATGTATTGTGCGGTGAATTGCATTGAAAATCCTTATATTTCCAATTACATAAAGAAAAGAAAATAAATAGAGGATGAAGAGAATACTAATGAAAGGGAAGAGGCTTCCCAATATCCTCATATTCTTTCTTATGATGAAACGAGGAGGAGCTTTATTTCAACCAATCTCACTAATAAAGAGCTCCAAAAAGAGGAATAAACCCACCCATGATGTGAAGAAGAAAAAGAAAAGACGGAGAAGCAAAGGTAAAGAGGCATCCCTCCCAAATGATGTTGCTTCTATTACTCATTGTGATGATGATAATTGCTATACTACTATTGGTGCTATCCATACTATTAATGATGAGAGTGATTATGCTTATGATATGAAAAGGCCCAAGCTTGGGGATGCTATGTTTGATGAGAATGACATGTTTGAGAATGTATTTGCTGCAATTAATGTTTGTCGCAAGCTTGGGGATGCTATGTTTAATGAAGATGATATTTGTAGTCCCCCAATTGATATGCAAATTTATTATGATGATAGCATGCCTCCTATTTATGATGCTTATATTGATGAAAGTGGGTTTAGAAGAGTGTCAACTTTAGGAAGTAATGATCCCACTATTTTGGAGGGTGTTGAATCTTATTGTGACAATTATGAAAGTGGATTTGGAGAGGTCATGACTTTATTTAGTAATGATTCCACTATCTTGGAAGAGGTTTCAATTGATTATGATGAGAACAAAGTTGCTACTTATGATGATTATTGTGATGACACGTATGCTATAAAAAGTAGTGATGATTATATTTATAAAACTTGGCATGATTATGATTACCCTTTTTCTGAACTTTATTCTTTTAATGTGGAAACAATTTATAGTATTCGAGTTTCTTATGATACTCCCACTATTTCGAATGAGAAGAATTTTGCTTATGTGGAGAGTAATAAAATTTGTATGCTTGTAGATCATGAAAAGAATGCTTTATGTGATGGTTATATTGTTGAATTTATTCATGATGCTACTGAAGATTATTATGAGGGAGGAATATATGCTTGTAGGAATTATAATAATACCAAGTTTCCTCTCTATGTGCTTAAAGTTTTGAAGTTATCCTTGTTTTACCTTCCTATGCAAGTTGATTCTTATTCCGACAAGTTGTTTGCTCACAAAATCCCTATGCAGAGGAAGTGGGTTAGGCTTAAATGTGCTAATTATATTATTCATGATGCTCTCTTTATGTTTCAATTCTTATTTTTTATGTGAGCATCATTGAAATCATTATGCCTAGCTAGGGGCGTTAAATGATAGCGCTTGTTGGGAGGCAACCCAATTTTATTTTTGTTCTTTGCTTTTTGCTCCTGTTTAGTAATAAATAATTCATCTGGCCTCTGTTTAGATGTGGTTTTATGTTTTGATTAGTGTTTGTGCCAAGTAGAACCTTTGGAAAGAGTTGGGTGATGTCGGGGATATACCCCGCGGTATGACCCGGCCGGACTTGGCGACTCACCAGAGACCCGGCTGAAGCTTGGCGACTCACTGGCAACCCGCCCGGACCTGGCGATTTACAGGCAACCCGCTTGAGCATTGTGATTCACTGGTGACCCAACAGGCGGGTCAGACGGACGACAAGGCCCAAGGCCCAAACGGCCAGTTCATGTTATGGTGGGCCGACTTAAGAGAAAGTATAAAGAAATATTCCCTTATAAAGGAAGCAATACTAACACTCCACTTGTAATAGAGTAATCATAATCCTACTAGGATTAGTCATGTAACCCGCCCCTTCAACTTATATAAGGAGGGGCAGGGCCCCCCAAAGAGGGACAAGAGAGAAGAAACAATCTCTAGGGCTAGGCACAAAAGGGGAGCCGGCTTATGCGACGACTCTCTCATGAGTATAATGAGATCTAGCCACAAACATCATGTAGGGCTATTACCGGATGATGTTTCCTGGGGCCCGAAGCTGTCTAAATCCTTGTCTTGTGTTGCGTCTCTCGATTCCTCTCAACCCCTCTCAAGGTACTACAAAGATGCGTTGGCCTCACGACTAAGTCCTCACACTAGGACACCTGCCGTGACAATTCCACGACAGGTGAAGTCTTTGCGATCTTGCTGTAAAAAACAGAAACTTTAGCGCTCACGAGATTAGCTGCCATTTTTAATGGAGAGTGATATTTAGTTAATTCTTTTTGAAGATGATTAATAGATAAATTCCTCACGTCCAGAAATTTATTTTAGAATTTTTGGGGTTCCATAAGTATTCGAAACCAACAGATTACTACAGACTGTTCTGTTTTTGACAGATTCTGTTTTTCGTGTGTTGTTTGCTTATTTTGATGAATCTATGGCTAGTAATAGAGTTTATGAACCATAGAAAAATTGCAATACAGTAGGTTTAACACCAATATAAATAAAGAATGAGTTCATTACAGTACCTTGAAGTGGTGGTTTGCTTTCTTTTACTAACGGAGCTCATGAGTTTTCTGTTAAGTTTTGTGTTGTGAAGTTTTCAAGTTTTTGGTAAAGATTCGATGGACTATGGAATAAGGAGTGGCAAGAGACTAAGCTTGGGGATTCCCAAGGCACCCCAAGGTAATATTCAAGGACAACCAAGAGCCTAAGCTTGGGGATGCCCCGGAAGGCATCCCCTCTTTCGTCTTCGTTCATCGGTAACTTTACTTGGAGCTATATTTTTATTCACCACATGATATGTGTTTTGCTTGGAGCGTCAATTTATTTTGTTAGTGTTTGATTGCTGTTATTTATAACAATGTTTTTCATCTTTTATTTCAATAAAAGTGGCATTGATGGCCTTTACTATGCCTATTTTACAAGTCTACATGTTGCTGTTTGAAAACAGAAAGTTTACCACTGTTGCAAAAATTCCCTAGAAAAGTCAGAATGTGATAAAATGTTGAAACATTTTGCATAATAATATCTGATAAATTTACTACAGTAGGAATTTTCTTTAATAATTTTTGGAGCTAGGGAAGTATGGATCTTGCTGCCTTCTTCACAGACTGTCCTGTTTAGGCAGATTACTGTTATGTTTGCATTGTTTGCATATGTTTGCTTGTTTAATGATCCTATTTGAGGATAGGACTATTAAATATGCGGAGGCATTTAGTATGCAATGTTGAATAATAATTTTAGTGATTTGCTACAGTAGAGTATGATAAGGTTTTTGCATTAGTTTATACTAACTTATCTCACGAGTCCTTGTTGAGTTTTGTGTGGATGAAGCTTTTGAGATTTAGGGAGACCGTGATATGAGAGGAATTAAGGAGACACAAAAGCTCAAGCTTGGGGATGTCCAAGGCATCCCAAGATAATATTTCAAGAAGTCTCAAGCATCTAAGCTTGGGGATGCCCCGGTTGGCATCCCACCTTTCTTCTTCGACAACTATCGGTTAGTATCGGTTGATCCTAAGTTTTTGCTTCTTCACGTGATGTTTGCTATTCTTAGAATGTCATTTTATTTTGTTTTGCTTGTTATTTTAATAAAATATCAAGATCTGAAATTATTAAATGGGGGAGTCTTCAGATAGGTAAATAATTATTTAACTACTCATTGATCTTCACTTATATCTTTCGGAGTAGTTTGTTATTCATTCACATGCCTCACATATATCCTATGAGTAAATGGTTGAATGAATTGAATATAATAAATCTGAAATTTTATATGTTTCATATGCTTATACCATGGGGAGTAATGACTTCACATATAAGAAGTAGAGGTGGTAAATTTATTGAAGGTTAGCCAACATTGTATTGGTCACTTGAACAATTCATGAAAGAATATTGAGGGAAGAGAGATTTCACATATAAATATACTATCTTGGAAATCTTTTGTAATTGTGAGCACTCATTAAAATATGACATGTTAAAAGGTTGATGTTGGACAAGGAAGACAACGTAATGGGTTATGTTTTCTTATATCTGAAATAAAGTATATTGTGATGGATCATTCAACATGCTGAGCTTGCCTTTCCCCCTCATGCTAGCCAAATTCTTTGCACCAAGTAGAGATACTACTTGTGCTTCCAAACATCCCTTAAACCAGTATTGCCATGAGAGTCCACCATACCTACCTATGGATTGAGTAAGATCCTTCAAGTAAGTTGTCATCGGTGCATGCAATAAAAATTTCTCTCTAAATATGTATGATCTATTAGTGTGGAGAAAATAAGCTTTATACGATCTTGTGATGTGGAAGCAATAAAAGTGACGGAATGCATAATAAAGGTCCCTATCACAAGTGGCAATATAAAGTGACATTCTTTTGCATTAAGATTTTGCGCATCCAACTATAAAAGCGCATGACAATATCTGCTTCCCTCTGCGAAGGGCCTATCTTTTATTCTTGTCTTATACCTTATTCAAGAGTCTTGGTGATCTTCACCTTTCCTTTTTACATTTTATCCTTTGGCAAGCACATTGTGTTGGAAAGATCCTGATATATATATATATATATATATATATCCAATTGGATGTAAGTCATCATGAACTATTATTGTTAACATTACCCTTGAGGTAAAAGGTTGGGAGGCGAATCTATAAGCCCCTATCTTTCTCTGTGTCTGATTAAAACTTTGAACCCATAAATATCACATGAGTGTTAGCAATTGTGAAACACTAAATGATAGTTGAGTATGTGAAGTTTGCTGAATCAAAGCTCTGACATAGACCCTTCCTGAAAATAAGATGAATTGTAATTGTCTGATGACTAATAACACGGTTTGTTAGTTTTCAAGAAAGTTTATGATCTATACTTTAACATGTGAATAGCTTGTTACTTGATCATGAGAAGTCCTATGAGTTGAGCTACTGTTATGATATATAATGATGCTAAAAAAGGTGATTGAAATTACCATTGATCAAACTTGTGCACCTGCTAGCATTCACACTTCATAAATTCTTTCTTTTATCATTTACCTACTCAAGGACAAGCAGGAATTAAGCTTGGGGATGCTAATACGTCTCCAACGTATCTATAATTTATGAAGTATTCATGCTATTATTTTATCTGTTTTGGATGTTTATGGGCTTTACTAAACACTTTTATATTATTTTTGAGACTAACCTATTAACCGGAGGCCCAACCCAAATTGTTGTTTTCTTGCCTATTTCAGTGTTTTGAAGAAAAGGAATATCAAACGAAGTCCAAACGGAATGAAACCTTCGGGAGAGTTATTTTTGGAATGGAAGCAATCCAGGAGACTTGGAGTAGACGTCAGGGAAGCTTCGAGGAAGCCACGAGGCAGGGAGGTGTGCCCTACCCCCATGGGCGCGCCCCCACCCTCATGGGCCCCTCGTGGCTCCCCTGATCGACTTCTTCGCCTATATATGTCCATATACCCTAAAAACATTGGGGAGCAGAATAGATCGGGAGTTCCGCCGCCAGAAGCCTCCGTAGCCACCGAAAACCAATCTAGACCCGTTTCGGCACCCTACCGGAGAGGGAAATCCCTCTCCGGTGTCCATCTTCATTATCCCGGCGCTCTCCATGATGAGGAGGGGTAGTTCTCCCTCGGGGCTGAGGGTATGTACCAGTAGCTATGTGTTTGATATCTCTCTCTCTCTCTCGTGTTCTTGAGTTGGCACGATCTTGATGTATCGCGAGCTTTGATACTATAGTTGGATCTTATGATGTTTCTCCCCCTCTACTCTCTTGTGATGAATTGAGTTTTCCCTTTGAAGTTATCTTATCGGATTGAGTCTTTAAGGATTTGAGAACACTTGATGTATGTCTTGCATGTGCTTATCTGTGGTGACAATGGGATATCACATGATCCACTTGATGTATGTTTTGGTGATCAACTTGTGAGTTCCGTGACCTCGTGAACTTATGCATAGGGGTTGGCACACGTTTTCGTCTTGACTCTCCGGTAGAAACTTTGGGGCACTCTTTGAAGTTCTTTGTGTTGGTTGAATAGATGATTCTGAGATTGTGTGATGCATATCGTATAATCATACCCACAAATACTTGAGGTGACATTTTAGTATCTAGGTGACATTAGGGTTTTGGTTGATTTGCGTCTTAAGGTGTTATTTTACTACGAACTCTAGGGCTGTTTGTGACACTTATAGGAATAGCCCAACGGATTGATCGGAAAGAATAACTTTGAGGTGGTTTCGTACCCTACCATAATCTCTTCGTTCGTTTTCCGCTATTAGTGACTTTGGAGTGACTCTTTGTTGCATGTTGATGGATAGTTATATGATCCAATTATGTTATTATTGTTGAGAGAACTTGCACTAGTGAAAGTATGAACCCTAGGCCTTGTTTCCTAGCATTGCATTACTGTTTGTGCTCACCTTTACCACTTGCTACCTTGCTGTTTTTATATTTTCGTATTACAAAAACCATTATCTACCATCCATATTGCACTTGTATCACCATCTCTTCGCCCAACTAGTGCACCTATACAATTTACCATTGTATTGGGTGTGTTGGGGACACAAGAGACTCTTTGTTATTTGGTTGCAGGGTTCTTTGAGAGAGACCATCTTCAACCCACGCCTCCCACGGATTGATAAACCTTAGGTCATCCACTTGAGGGAAATTTGCTACTGTCCTACAAACCTCTACACTTGGAGGCCCAACAACGTCTACAAGAAGAAGGTTGCGTAGTAGACATCAAGTTGAGACCCCTTTTATAAGGGCTGCTCTACCACTTGCCATTGGGAGCTTGGGAAGAGGAGTGGTACGCGCGCGCTCCTCCTCCTCTGCCACCCACCTCGCCACGACACGCACGCGCCGCGGGTTGTGGGAATGAGACGAGACGAACCTTATTTTTGCCGCTCAGGAATGAATTAATTAATCATGGATTAATTAACAAGTCGCTAATAGGTGGGCCACTGTCCGAGTCATTGGACTGTGGGCTGACTTGCATTCTCGGGATTCGTCGACTCCGTTCGCGGGTGTGCGACCCTTCTCCGGGAACGACGACTCCCTTCCCGAGAGTGCGTCGACTTGGTCGTGGGCCTCCGCCCAGGCCCACGACTTTCTACCCGACGGACTATATAAGAAGGCTCTGGCCAGTGGAGTGACCTAGTTCGGTTCACTCACTCCCTCTCGCGTGACCTAACCGTCATCTACTATTACTCACTCTGTGTTGTCTCCGGCGACCCCATCCCGATGACCGCATGCACGGCTGGTCGGGAGAGCAGGTGCTTCCGGAACCCTGTCGTTCGAGATCCTGCCCGGGATAATGGCAGTAAGGTTTTTGGGGAGCGTCTCGACGCGACTGCTCCCGATCCGTCCCCAACTCCGTCCGCCTATGCTTCCACTACTTCCCCTGCATCAACACCATGGCCGACGACGCAGCCGCCAAGAACAAGGCCACGGACGACGCCGAGGCAGCTGCCGCCGCCGCGTTGGCCTGGCCAACCGGAGGGTATGATATGTTCATCCCTCGTTTACTCATACTTGTACTATCCGTATATGTGCTGGTCATAGATGGTTCGCTTCTATGTTCTGTACGTGTTAGTATGTTTAGGTCTCACTATGAGATGCATACCTTTTATGCCATGCTTATCGTTTACTCGTGGATTAGTCTAATCGGGAAAGTGCTAATATTTCCAACAATCCAAAAACCTTATTTTAGGCAGTTTTCGATTCAAGGCTTTGCTGCTACTCTAAAACCGGAAAAGTTTATCGGGACACATTTTAAGCGTTGGAAGACTAGGACCACCTTGTGGCTCACAGCGATGAACGTGTTCCGGGTTGGTGCTGTGCGCACCCCCCCCCCATAGAAACAATTGCTCCTGAACAGGAGAAGGCGTTTAGGGAGGCAACCACAATCTTTCTGGGAGCAGTTCTAAGTGTGATTGGAGAAAAGCTGGTTGACGCATATATTCATATGCGGGTTGCCAAAAACTTGTGGGATGCGCTCGAAGTCAAATTCGGCGCAAACTATGCTGGCAGTGAGCTGTATGCCATGGAGCAGTTCCATGATTACGGGATGGTTGATAACCGTCCTGTATTGGACCAGGCTTATGAGATATAATGCATTGCTAAGGAGCTGGAGCTCCTGAAGTGTGAGTTACCAGACAAGTTTGTCGCGGGTTGCATTATTGCCAAACTCCCTCTTAGTTGGAGGAACTTTGCTACTTCTCTCACGCACTTGAGACGTGAATTCTCTGTCGAGGATGTCATCGATCATCTTAGTGTTGAGCAGAACTCGAGAGCAAAGGACTCACATGTGAAAGGGGCAGAGGGTTCTTCTAGCGCTAATGTGGTGCAGAAGAACTTCCACACGTTCAAGGCAAAGAACTCTGTCCAGCAGAATACTACCTTTAAGAAGAAGGGTAAGAAGAAAGACAAAAAGAGAGATGGCCGCTTTACTTGTGGTTCAGAGGAACATTGGGCAAACAAGTGCCCAAACAAGTACAAGAAGCTTGATAACCCACAAGTATAGGGGATTACAACAGTTTTCGAGGGTAGAGTATTCAACCCAAATTTATTGATTCGACACAAGGGGAGCCAAAGAATATTCTCAAGTATTAGTAGCTGAGTTGTCAATTCAACCACACCTGGAAACTTAATATCTGCAGCAAGGTATTTAGTAGCAAAGTAATATGATAGTAGTGGTAATGGTAGGAAAAGTATTATTTTTGGTTTTATAATGATGGTAACAGTAGCAACGGAAAAGTAAATAAGCGAAGAAAAATATAGGAAAAGCTCGTAGGCAATGGATCAGTGATGGATAATTATGTCAGATGCGATCAATCATGCAACAGTTATAACATAGGGTGACACAGAACTAGCTCCAGTTCATCAATGTAATGTAGGCATGTATTCCGAATATAGTCATACGTGCTTATGGAAAAGAACTTGCATGACATCTTTTGTCCTACCCTCCCGTGGCAGCGGGGTCCTATTGGAAACTAAGGGATATTGAGCACTCCTTTTAATAGAGTACCAGACCAAAGCATTAACACATAGTGAATACATGAACTCCTCAAACTACGGTCATCACCGGTAAGTGTCCCGATTATTGTCACTCAGGGGTTAACGGATCATAACACATAATAGGTGACTATAGACTTGCAAGATAGGATCACGAACTCACATATATTCATGAAAACATAATAGGTTCAGATCTGAAATCATGGCACTCGGGCCCTAGTGACAAGCATTAAGCATGGCAAAGTCATAGCAACATCAATCTCAGAACATAGTGGATACTAGGGATCAAACCCTAACAAAACTAACTCGATTACATGATAAATCTCATCCAACCCATCACCGTCCAGCAAGCCTAAGATGGAATTACTCACGCACGGCGGTGAGCATCATGAAATTGGTGATGGAGGAAGGTTAATGATGACGATGGCGATGGATTCCCCTCTCCGGAGCCCCGAACGGACGCAAATCAGCCCTCCCAAGAGAGTTTAGGGCTTGGCTATGGCTCCGTATCGTAAAACGCAATGAATCCTTCTTCTTGATATTTTTTCTCCCCGAAAGTGAATATATGGAGTCAAGATGGACGTCGGTGGAGTGTCAGGGGGCCCACGAGGTAGGGGGCGCGTCCCCCACCCTCGTGGACAGGGGTGGGCCCCCTGCCGTGGATCTTTTCGCCAGTATTTTTTATATATTTCAAAAATAATCTTCGTTGATTTTTAGGTCATTCCGAGAACTTTTATTTTTGCACAAAAATAACACCATGCAATTCTGCTGAAAACAGCGTCAGTCCGGGTTAGTTCCATTCAAATCATGCAAGTTAGAGTCCAAAACAAGGGCAAAAGTGTTTGGAAAAGTAGATACGACGGAGACGTATCAAAGCCAGCACATGACTCCAAGTCCGTGAATGTCACTCTGAGCAACAATGATGCGGCATTTGGGTATGGTAATCTGTTTACCATACTTTCAGTTTGTCAGTCCACCAGTTGGTGGGTTGACACTGGGCCAATATTCATGTGTGTGCTTGTGTGTCTTTGTTTTATTCTTACCAGGTCGCACGAGATTGTTCCGTCCTGATGGGGAATGGCTCTCATGCTTCTGTTCATGGTGTTGGCACGGTAGATCTGAAGTTTACTTCGAGAAGGATCGTGCAACTGAAGAACGTGCAGCATGTCCCCGCCATAAAGAAGAATCTTGTTAGTGGCTCCCTTCTATGTAAAGAAGGGTTTAAGTTAGTATTTGAGTCTAACAAAGTAGTCGAATCTCGATATGGACTATTTGTTGGAAAAGGATATGATTGTGGTGGTTTGTTCCGCCTTTCCCTGGAGGATTTCCGTAATAAAGCCGTGAACCAAATCCATTCTAATGTGAACCAATCTGAGGTTTGGCATTCACGTCTTTGTCACATAAATTTCGGTTGTATGACGTGGCTAGCTAAGATGGACTTAATCCCGAGTTTCACTTTAGCCAAAGGCTTTAAGTGCCATGCGTGTGTGCAAGTGAAAGTGCAACTATCCCTAGGTGGTTTTGGTAATTCCTAACAACATATAGCTCATTGAGCTAATGCTATTCCAAGATTAATATTTCAGGAAAAGCTCAATGAATGGCATGGCATGGATGAGGAAAGTGGACCCCTCAAAATAGGGAAAACTTTGTTTTTGCCACTCTAGCTTTTGCCTACTTTGCTTATGCCACTCTTGATTTTGACATATCACTTTTGCCACTCTTAGTTTTTGACAATACATCACAAATGCCATTAAGTGGCAAAAGCAATAACTTTTCATTTCACTTTTGCCACTCTAGATTTTGACAATGTATCGCAATTGCCACTCAAAAATTATTGCTTTTGCCATGGAATGGCAATTATGATGTATTGTCAAAAACTAAGAGTGCCAAAAGTGAAATGTCAAATTCTAGAGTGGCATAAGCAAAGTGGTCAAAAGCTAGAGTGGCAAAAAAAAAGTTTTCCCCTCAAAATACTAAGGACAAAAAGATTGGCTCAAGCTCAAAGCTCAAGACTCTGCATTTTATATTTTAGTGATCCAAGATCACATTGAATCTATAGGAAAAGCCAATACTATCAAGGAGGGATGAGGTGTTGCTTGATGAGGTTCTTGCTTCATAGTGCTTAGTAATATGCTCCAAAACCCTCAACTACCTTCCCACATCCACATATGACCTAAACCAAAAGTCAAACTCGGCCCCACCGATTCCTTCTATCCGGCGCCACCGAGTTCAGATGTCATAGCCACTGCCACAAACCCTAGGCAAATCGGTCTCACCGATAGGGATCTCGGTCACACCGAGATGGGGTTGTAATCTCTCTATTTCCCTTCATAACATTTCGGTCCTACCAAGATGAGCGATCGGTCCCACCGAGATTGCAATGTAAACTCTCTGTTTCCCTTTTGTAACATTTCGGTCCCACCGAAATGAGCAAATCGGTCCCACCAAATTACCTGACCAACTCTCTGGTTAGCTTATTACCAAAATCGGTCCCACCAAGTTTGTGTAATCGGTCACACCGAGATTACGTTATGCCCTAACCCTAACCATATCGGTCCTACCGAGTTGCATCTCAGTCCCACCGAAAATCCTAACGGTCACTAGGTTTGCTAAATCGGTCCGACCGAGTTTCTCAATTCGGTCTCACCGATATTGGCAAATTGTGTGTAACGGTTAGTTTTTGTGTGGAGGCTATATATACCCCTCCACCCACTCTTCATTCGTGAAGAGAGCCATCAGAACATACCTACACTTCCATACACATTTTCTGACACAGAACCACCTACTCATGTGTTGAGGCCAAGATATTCCATTCCTACCATATGAATCTTGATCTCTAGCCTTCCCAAGTTGCTTTCCACTCAAATCTTCTTTCCACCAAATCCATATCCTGTGAGAGAGAGAGTTGAGTGTTGGGGAGGCTATCATTTGAAGCACAAGAGCAAGGAGTTCATCATCAACACACCATTTGTTACTTCTTGGAGAGTGGTGTCTCCTAGATTGGCTAGGTGTCACTTGGGAGCCTCCGACAAAGATTGTGGAGTTGAACCAAGGAGTTTGTAAGGGCAAGGAGATCGCCTACTTCGTGAAGATCTACCGCTAGTGAGGCAAGTCCTTCGTGGGCGATGGCCATGATGGGATAGACAAGGTTTCTTCTTCGTGGACCCTTTGTGGGTGGAGCCCTCCGTGGACTCGCACAACCGTTACCCTCCGTGGGTTGAAGTCTCCATCAACGTCGATGTACGATAGCACCACCTATCGGAACCACGACAAAACATCCGTGTCTCCAATTGCGTTTGAATTCTCCAAACCCTTCCCTTTACATTCTTGCAAGTTGCATGCTTTACTTTCCGCTGCTCATAGACTCTTTGCATGCTTGCTTGAATTGTGTTAAGATTGCTTGGCTTGTGCTAAGATAGCTAAAATCTGCCAAAGACTAAAATTGGGAAAAGGATAGATTTTTAATTGGTCAAGTAGTCTAATCACCCCCCCTCTAGACATACTTTCGATCCTACAAGTGGTATCAGAGCTTTGGTCTCCATTTGCTTTGATTTCCATAGCTTTTGGTGGTCATATCCTTGGTTTCACAACCTAGGAGAGTATGGCGTCTAGCGAGGGAAATTATCACCGTAGAGGTCCTTACTTTGATGGCACTACTTTTGCTAGTTGGAAGCATAAGATGAAAATGCATATTCTTGGACATAACCCCGCCGTTTGGGCTATTGTGTGTGTTGGCTTGCAAGGTGAATTCATTGATGGGAGAGAACCAAATCGTGAAGCTACCGCGGATGAGTTGAAGATGCTACAATACAACGCTCAAGCTTGTGATATCCTCTTCAACGGATTGTGCCCCGAAGAATTCAACAAAATCAGCCGTCTTGAGAATGCAAAGGAAATTTGGGATACTTTGATTGATATGCACGAAGGTACCGACTCTGTCAAGGAATCCAAGTTGGATGTGCTTCAAAGTCAACTTGACAAGTTCAAAATGAAGGATGGTGAAGGTGTCGCTGAAATGTACTCTAGGCTTGCTGTCAAAATCGGCGGATCTCGGGTAGGGGGTCCCCAACTGTGCGTCTAGGCGGATGGTAACAGGAGACAAGGGACACAATGTTTTTACCCAGGTTTGGGCCCTCTCGATGGAGGTAAAACCCTACTCCTTCTTGATTAATATTGATGATATGGGTAGTACAAGAGTAGATCTACCACGAGATCAAAGAGGCTAAACCCTAGAAGCTAGCCTATGGTATGATTGTTGTTCGTCCTATGGACTAAAACCCTCCGGTTTATATAGACACCGGAGAGGGCTAGGGTTACACAGAGTCGGTTACAATGGGAGGAGATCTACATATCCGTATTGCCAAGCTTGCCTTCCACGCCAAGGAAAGTCCCATCCGGACACGAGACGAAGTCTTCAATCTTGTATCTTCATAGTCCGATAGTTCGGCCAAAGGTTATAGTCCGGCTATCCGGACACCCCCTAAGCCAGGACTCCCTCAGTAGCCCCTGAACCAGGCTTCAATGATGACGAGTCCAGCGCGCAGATTGTCTTCGGCATTGCAAGGTGGGTTCCTCCTCCGAATACTTCATAGAAGATTTTGAACACAAGGATAGTGTCCGGCTCTGCAGAATAAGTTCCACATACTATCATAGAGAGAATAATATTTACACAAATATAATCTGCCAACGTATTCCGTAGCGTGTCATCACGCCACAGCCAAGCCTTTATTTGAACCGTTTTTCTTCAACCAGTTCCACACATAACGCGAGGCGGTTTCTTGGCACGTCTTGTCAAAGCAGAGATCGTGTTCCCCCAATTACGGGATTCTCATTAATACGGTCGTGGGTAACCCAACCGTGTCTAGGACTCCTAGATTATAGGTAAGTCCAAACGGCCATGGTGAGGACGCTTGATATTCACCCTCTTTATAAAGGGACAAGGTTTTCGTTTTTCCCTCTCGTGCTCAATCGAACCCCTCCCCCGCCTCGAGTTCTAACACCCAAAGCCCAGGTCAGGTGCTCCAGATCTTCAATCATGTCCGAATCCAGCCTTCAAGGCCGATGGATGCCCTCCCCCGTCACGGAAGAGGATATCAAGAAGTTGAGGGAGGCCAGATACCTAACCGCCGAGGTTTCGCATCGGCTGCATGCTCGAGGGCAGGTCATCCCAACTCCCGAACCCAACGAGAATGTCGTGTTCGTCTCCCACTTCCTCCGAGGCCTAGGCCTCACTCGGGATCCCTTCGTCAAGGGTTTGATGTTCTATTACGGGCTAGATTTCCACGATCTAGCTCCGGACTCCTTTCTCCACATCTCGACATTTATTGTTGTGTGTGAGGCCTTCCTCCGCATTACCCCTCACTTCGGCCTATGGCTCAAGACCTTTGAAGTGAAGCCGAAGATGATCGAGGGGCAACATGCAGCGTGCGGAGGCGCATCAATAAGCAAGATGGCAGGAGCTCCGTGGACGAAAGGTTCCTTTCCAGAGGTGTCCGGATTATGGCAACGGGAGTGGTTTTACATCATGGCTCCCAGAAGTGCCAAGTGGGCGGCTGCCCCTTCTTTCCGCTCGGGCCCCCCACCACAACTGATGTCATGGATTAGCAGAGGACTGAGCTGGGCTCCAGCCAAGGACGTGCCTATACTGCAAAGCCGCATTCAAGATCTCTTCGAGGGAGATTTTAATTTGGTTGTGGTAGTGCAAGTTATGCTGGTTCGTCGAGTCCAGCCCTGCAAACGTCGGCCCCTTCACTTATGGGAGTTCAACCCAGAAGGACCGCGTGCTATTCAAAGTTTTCCCGGCCTGACACACGAGGAAATGTACAAGTCATTCTTCAGACCTCAAATAGAGTGTCCGGATACTACCGAGGACGTGGGCCTGAGCAGTAACCGCGCCGCCAAACAAGTAAGTAATCCTCTAGCCGAACACACCGTCTTTTATTCATCATGATGTCATCTCTGAGGAATCGCTCTTTGACTAGGACTGGCTAACAAAAGCGAAGATGATTCGGTGTTCGGCCCCCCTCCCTGAGGGTTTGGAAAATCCGGTGCTGGAAAAGATGCTCGAGCTCGCACCTTGCCCGAAGCCCTCGAAGGAAGATACATGGGGGAATAATATGGGCGAAAGTGGGACCCCATCGCTGCCAGTTCCAACCGAGGGAATGAGCGCCTCCATAAAGGAGGATAACCGGGGGAGGAAGAGGACTGCTTCTGAGGATCTGGAAGCCGAGGCCTCCAAACGAGAGAAGAAGTCTCCAACAGAGGGTCCTGCCTCGAGGGGTGCTCTTGCCGCACAAAGTCCACGGGAGGATCAGCCCTCCAACGAGTCGTAAGTGATTCAAAAAATACTTTAATAGTGAAGGTATACTACCTTTCCTCTGAGGAGAATAACCGCCGCATATATCATGCAGTTCGGGTCTTAGCCCTTCTCAGCTGAGCTCGTCTTCGGGGGATCTTCTTCCGGAGATGATGGAGAGCGAAACGCCTCCCCCGGACTCCTCCCCTCAAGAAGCGAGCGACCCCGAAGTGTCATCACGGAGGGCCTCTCCGGATCCGGTGAGGCCAGAAGATAATCCCATAGTCACCCGAAGTCCTCAACGTCCGGCTCTCAAAGAGAGCAAACAAAAGAGTCCGGCACCGTCTAGTATGCGGTCGGACGTTCTGAGGGAGCTGTTGGAGCGAGCGGCCATCTCAGAAGAACACCGTACGCTAATGGGTACGGTGATGGAAAGCATTTCGTCCGCCGAAAGCGGATTACATGAAGCCTTTATGAGTCTACTGACAGGCTTTGAGGTACGTGAAATGATATTTGACAGTACCGCACATGTTAGGTGTGCCCTGTGTAGATAGTAGCCCCTGAGACTCTGGTTTGTTGGGGAACGTAGCAGAAAACAAAAATTTTCCTACGGTTTCACCAAGATCCATCTATGAGTTCATCTAGCAGCGAGTGATTGGATGCATCTACATACCTTTGTAGATCGCGAGCGGAAGCGTTCAAAGAACGGGGTTGATGTAGTCGAACACGACGTGATCCAAATCACCGATGACCAAGCGCCGAACGGACGGCACCTCCGCTTTCAACACACGTACGGAACGGATGACGTCTCCTCCTTTCTTGATCCAGCAAGGGGGAAGGAGAGGTTGATGAAGATCCAGCAGCACGACGGCGTGGTGGTGGATGCAGGGCGTCACAGTAGCAAGGCTTCGCCGTGTACTACGAGGGAGAGATGTAACAGGGGAGAGGGAAGCACCAAAGGCTGAGCTTTGAAGTCCTCCCTCTCCTCAACTATATATAGGAGGGCCAAGGGGGGGTGCGCCAGCCTAGGAGATCCAATCTCCTAGGGCCGGCGGCCAAGGGGAGGTTTCCCTCCCCCCCAAGGCACCTAGAGGTGCCTTCCACCATTGGGACTCTTCCCTTAAGTGGAACCCTAGGCGCATGGGCTTTTGGGGCTGGTTCCCTTGGCCCATCTAGGCCAAGGAGCACCCCCTACAGCCCATGTGGCCCCCCGGGACAGGTGGCCCCACCCGGTGGGCCCCTGGGACCCTTCCGGTGGTCCCGGTACAATACCGATGACCCCGAAACTTGTCCCGATGGCCGAAACTGCACTTCCTATATATAATTCTTTACCTCCGGACCATTCCGGAACTCCTCGTGTCATCCGGGATCTCATCCCGGACTCCGAACAACATTCGGGTTACTACATATACATATCTTCACAACCCTAGCGTCACCGAACCTTAAGTGTGTAGACCCTACGGGTTCGGGAGACATGCAGACATGACCGGGACGACTCTCCGGTCAATAACCAACAGCGGGATCTGGATACCCATGTTGGCTCCCACATGCTCCACGATGATCTCATCGGATGAACCACGATGTCGAGGATTAAACAACCCTGTATACAATTCCCTTTGTCAATCGGTATGTTACTTGCCCGAGACTCGATCGTCGGTATCCCAATACCTTGTTCAGTCTCGTTACCGGCAAGTCACTTTACTCGTACCGTAATGCATGATCCCGTGACCAACCACTTGGTCACCTTGAGCTCATAATGATGATGCATTACCGAGTGGGCCCAGTGATACCTCTCCGTTATATGGAGTGACAAATCCCAATCTCGATCCGTGTCAACCCAACAGACACTTTCAGAAATACCTGTAGTGCACCTTTATAGTCACCCAGTTACGTTGTGACGTTTGATACACCCAAAGCACTCTTACGGTATCCGGGAGTTACACGATCTCATGGTCAAAGGAAAAGATACTTGACATTGGAAAAGCTCTAGCAAACGAACTACACGATCTTGTGCTATGCTTAGGATTAGGTCTTGTCCATCACATCATTCTCCTAATGATGTGATCCCATTATCAATGATATCCAATGTCCATAGCCAGGAAACCATGACTATCTGTTGATCAACGAGCTAGTCAACTAGAGGCTTACTAGGGACATATTATGGTCTATGTATTCACACGTGTATTACGATTTCCGGATAATACAGTTATAGCATGAATAAAGACAATTATCATGAACAAAGAAATATAATAATAATACTTTTATTATTGCCTCTAGGGCATATTTCCAACAGTCTCCCACTTGCACTAGAGTCAATAATCTAGTTACATTGTGATGAATCGAACACCCATGGAATTCTGGTGTTGATCATGTTTTGCCCTAGGGAGAGGTTTAGTCAACGGATCTGCTATATTCAGGTCCGTATGTACTTTACAAATCTCTATGTCTCCATCTTGAACATTTTCACGAATGGAGTTGAAGCGACGCTTGATGTGCCTTGTCTTCTTGTGAAACCTGGGCTCCTTGGCAAGTGCAATAGCCCCAGTGTTGTCACAAAAGATTTGATTGGCCCCGACGCATTGGGTATGACTCCTAGGTCGGTGATGAACTCCTTCACCCATATTGCTTCATGTGCTGCCTCCGAGGCTGCCATGTACTCCGCTTCACATGTAGATCCCGCCACGACACTCTGCTTGCAGCTGCACCAGCTCACTGCTCCACCATTCAATATATACACGTATCCGGTTTGTGACTTAGAGTCATCCAGATCTGTGTCGAAGCTAGCGTCGACGTAAGCCTTTACGACGAGCTCTTCGTCACCTCCATAAACGAGAAACATTTCCTTAGTCCTTTTTAGGTACTTCTGGATATTCTTGACCGCTGTCCAGTGTTCCTTGCCGGGATTACTTTGGCACCTTCCTACCAAACTTACGGCAAGGTTTACATCAGGTCTGGTACACAGCATGGCATACATAATAGAACCTATGGCTGAGGCATAGGGGATGACACTCATCTCTTCTATCTCTTCTGCCGTGGTCGGGCATTGAGCCGAGCTCAATCTCACACCTTGCAAAACAGGCAACCCTTTCTTGGACTGATCCATTTTGAACTTCTTCAAAATCTTATCAAGGTATGTGCTTTGTGAAAGACCTATGAGGCGTCTTGATCTATCCCTATAGATCTTGATGCCTAATATATAAGCAGCTTCTCCAAGGTCCTTCATTGAAAAACTCTTATTCAAGTAGGCCTTGATGCTGTCCAAGAGTTCTATATCATTTCCCATCAATAGTATGTCATCTACATATAATATGAGGAATGCTACAGAGCTCCCACTCACTTTCTTGTAAACGCAGGCTTCTCCATAAGTCTGCGTAAACCCAAACGCTTTGATCATCTCATCAAAGCGAATGTTCCAACTCCGAGATGCTTGCACCAGCCCATAAATCGAGCGTTGGAGCTTGCACACCTTGTCATCATTCTTAGGATCGACAAAACCTTCCGGCTGCATCATATACAATTCTTCCTTAAGGAAACCATTAAGGAATGCCGTTTTGACGTCCATTTGCCATATTTCATAATCGTAGAATGCGGCAATTGCTAACATGATTCGGACGGACTTTAGCTTTGCTACTGGTGAGAAAGTCTCATCGTAGTCAACCCCTTGAACTTGTCGATAACCCTTAGCGACAAGCCTAGCTTTATAGATGGTCACATTACCATCCGCGTATGTCTTCTTCTTAAAGATCCATTTATTTTCTATGGCTCGCCGTTCAACGGGCAAGTCAGTCAAAGTCCATACTTCGTTTTCATACATGGATCCTATCTCGGATTTCATGGCTTCTAGCCATTTGTCGGAATCCGGTCCCGCCATCGCTTCTTCATAGTTCGAAGGTTCACCGTTGTCTAACAACATGATTTCCAAGACAGGGTTGCCGTACCACTCTGGTGCGGAACGTGTTCTTGTGGACCTTCGAATTTCAGTAGGAGCTTGATCAGAAGTATCTTGATCATCATGAATAACTTCCTCTCTAGTCGGTGCAGGCACCTCAGGAACATTTTCTTGAGTTGCGCCATTTACCGGTTCAAGAGGCAATACTTCATCAAGTTCTACTTTCCTCCCACTTACTTATTTCGAGAGAAACTCTTTCTCTAGAAAGGATCCATTCCTGGCAATAAAGATCTTGCCTTCGGATCCGAGGTAGAAGGTATACCCAGCAGTTTCTTTAGGGTATCCTATGAAGACACATTTTTCCGACTTGGGTTCGAGCTTTTCAGGTTGAAGTTTCTTGACATAAGCATCGCATCCCCAAACTTTTAGAAACGACAGTTTAGGTTTCTTCCCAAACCATAATTCATACGGTGTCGTCTCAACGGATTTCGACGGAGCCCTATTTAAAGTGAATGCGGCAGTCTCTAAAGCATAGCCCCAAAAAGATAGCGGTAAATTGGTAAGAGACATCATAGATCGTACCATATCTAATAGAGTGCGATTACGACGTTCGGACACACCATTACGCTGAGGTGTTCCAGGCGGCGTGAGTTGTGAAACTATTCCACATTTTCTTAAGTGTGTGCCAAATTCGTGACTCAAGTATTCTCCTCCACGATCTGATCGTAGAAACTTGATTTTCCTGTCACGTTGATTCTCAACCTCACTCTGAAATTCCTTGAACTTTTCAAAGGTTTCAGACTTGTGTTTCATTAAGTAGACATACCCATATCTACTCAAGTCATCAGTGAGGGTGAGAACATAACGATAGCCACCGCGAGCCTCAACACTCATTGGACCGCACACATCAGTATGTATGATTTCCAATAAGTTGGTTGCTCGCTCCATTGTTCCTGAGAACGGAGCCTTGGTCATTTTTCCCATGAGGCATGGTTCGCACGTGTCAAATGATTCATAATCAAGAGACTCTAAAAGTCCATCTGCATGGAGCTTCTTCATGCGTTTGACACCTATGTGACCAAGGCGGCAGTGCCACAAGTATGTGGGACTATCATTATCAACCTTACATCTTTTGGTACTCACACTATGAATATGTGTAGTAATACGCTCGAGATTCATTAAGAATAAACCATTGACTATCGGAGCATGACCATAAAACATATCTCTCATATAAATAGAACAACCATTATTCTCGGATTTAAATGAGTAGCCATCTCGTATTAAACGAGATCCTGATACAATGTTCATGCTCAAACATGGCACTAAATAACAATTATTGAGGTTTATAACTAATCCCGTAGGTAAATGTAGAGGTAGCGTGCCGACGGCGATCACATCGACCTTGGAACCATTCCCGACGCGCATCGTCACCTCGTCCTTCACCAGTCTCCGTTTATTCTGCAGCTCCTGCTGTGAGTTACAAATATGAGCAACGGCACCGGTATCAAATACCCAGGAGTTACTGCGAGCACTGGTAAGGTACACATCAATTACATGTATATCAAATATACCTTTGGTGTTGCCGGCCTTCTTGTCCGCTAAGTATTTGGGGCAGTTCCGCTTCCAGTGACCCTTCCCTTTGCAATAAAAGCACTCTGTCTCAGGCTTGGGTCCATTCTTTGACTTCTTCCCGACAGCTTGCTTGCCGGGCGCAGCAACTTCCTTGCCGTCCTTCTTGAAGTTCTTTTTACCCTTGCCCTTCTTGAACTTAGTGGTTTTATTCATCATCAACACTTGATGTTCCTTCTTGACTTCTACCTCTGCTGATTTCAGCATAGCAAATACTTCAGGAATGGTCTTTACCATCCCCTGCATATTGAAGTTCATCACAAAGCTCTTGTAGCTTGGTGGAAGCGACTGGAGGATTCTGTCAATGACCGCGTCATCCGGGAGATTAACTCCCAGCTGAGTCAAGCGGTTATGTAACCCAGACATAGTGAGTATGTGCTCACTGACAGAACTATTTTCCTCCACCTTACAGCTGAAGAATTTGTCGGAGACTTCATATCTCTCGATCCGGGCATGAGCTTGAAAAACCATTTTTAGCTCTTCGAACATCTCATATGCTCCATGTCTCTCAAAACGCTTTTGGAGCCCCGGCTCTAAGCTGTAAAGCATGCCGCACTGAACGAGGGAGTAGTCATCAGTACGTGTCTGCCAAGCGTTCATAGCGTCTTGGTTCTGTGGGACGGGTGGATCACCTAGCGGTGCTTGTAGGACATAATCTTTCTTGGCAGCTATGAGGATGATCCTCAGGTTCCGGACCCAGTCCGTATAGTTGCTACCATCGTCTTTCAGCTTGGTTTTCTCTAGGAACGCGTTGAAATTGAATACAACGTTGGCCATTTGATCTACAAGACATATTGTAAAGATTTTAGACTAAGTTCATGATAATTAAGTTCATCTAATCAAATTATTAATGAACTCCCACTCAGATTAGACATCCCTCTAGTCATCTAAGTGTTACACGATCCGAGTCGACTAGGCCGTGTCCGATTAACACGTGAGACGGACTAGTCATCGCCGGTGAACATCTTCATGTTGATCGTATCTTCCATACGACTCGTGTTCGACCTTTCAGTCTCTGTGTTCCGAGGCCATGTCTGTACATGCTAGGCTCGTCAAGTTAACCCTAAGTGTTTTTGCATGTGTAAAACTGTCTTACACCCGTTGTATGTGAACGTAAGGATCTATCACACCCGATTAACACGTGGCGCTTCGAAACGACGAACTGTAGCAACGGTGCACAGTTAGGGGAGAACACTTCTTGAAATTGTTGTAAGGGATCATCTTATTTACTACCGTCGTTCTAAGTAAACAAGATGCAAAACATGATAAACATCACATGCAATCAAATAATAATAGTGACATGATATGGCCAATATCACATAGCTCCTTTGATGTCCATCTTGGGGCTCCATGATCATCCTGTCACCGTCATACTCATCGACATGTAAGTTGTGATTCCTTGTACAATAGCATGAACATCTCATACATCACATATAGATCATTCATCATTCATCACAAATTTGGCCATATCATATCACAAAGCACTTGCTGCAAAAACAAGTTAGACGTCCTCTAATTGTTGTTGCAGGTTTTACGTGGCTGAAGTAGGGTTCTAGCAAGAACGTTTTCTGACCTACGTAAAAGCCACAACGTGATTTGTCAACTTCTATTTACCCTTCATAAGGACCCTTTTCATCGAATCCGCTCCAACTAAAGTAGGAGAGACAGACACCCGCCAGCCACCTTATGCATCCAGTGCATGTTAGTCGGTGGAACCGGTCTCACGTAAGCATACGTGTAAGGTTGGTCCGGGCCGCTTCATCCCACAATACCGTTGAAGCAAGATAAGACTAGTAGCGGCAAGAAAGTTGACAACATCTACGCCCACAACAAATTGTGTTCTACTCGCGCAAGAGAACTACGCATAGACCTAGCTCATGATGCCACTGTTGGGGAACGTAGCAGAAAACAAAAATTTTCCTACGGTTTCACCAAGATCCATCTATGAGTTCATCTAGCAGCGAGTGATTGGTTGCATCTACATACCTTTGTAGATCGCGAGCGGAAGCGTTCAAAGAACGGGGTTGATGTAGTCGAACACGACGTGATCCAAATCACCGATGACCAAGCGCCGAACGGACGGCACCTCCGCGTTCAACACACGTAAGGAACGGATGACGTCTCCTCCTTTCTTGATCTAGCAAGGGGGAAGGAGAGGTTGATGAAGATCCAGCAGCACGACGGCGTGGTGGTGGATGCAGGGCGTCACAGTAGCAGGGCTTCGCCGTGTACTACGAGGGAGAGATGTAACAGGGGAGAGGGAAGCACCAAAGGCTGAGCTTTGAAGTCCTCCCTCTCCTCAACTATATATAGGAGGGCCAAGGGGGGGGTGCGCCAGCCTAGGAGATCCAATCTCCTAGGGCCGGCGGCCAAGGGGAGGTTTCCCTCCCCCCCAAGGCACCTAGAGGTGCCTTCCACCATTAGGACTCTTCCCTTAAGTGGAACCCTAGGTGCATGGGCTTTTGGGGCTGGTGCCCTTGGCCCATCTAGGCCAAGGCGCACCCCCTACAGCCCATGTGGCCCCCCGGGACAGGTGGCCCCACCCGGTGGGCCCCCGGGACCCTTCCGATGGTCCCGGTACAATACCGATGACCCCGAAACTTGTCCCGATGGCCGAAACTGCACTTCCTATATATAATTCTTTACCTCCGGACCATTCCGGAACTCCTCGTGACGTCCGGGATCTCATCCGGGACTCCGAACAACATTCGGGTTACTGCATATACATATCTTCACAACCCTAGCATCACCGAACCTTAAGTGTGTAGACCCTACGGGTTCGGGAGACATGCAGACATGACCGGGACGACTCTCCGGTCAATAACCAACAGCGGGATCTAGATACCCATGTTGGCTCCCACATGCTCCATGATGATCTCATCGGATGAACCACGATGTCGAGGATTAAACAACCCCGTATACAATTCCCTTTGTCAATCGGTATGTTACTTGCCCAAGACTCGATCGTCGGTATCCCAATACCTTGTTCAGTCTCGTTACCGGCAAGTCACTTTACTCGTACCGTAATGCATGATCCCGTGACCAACCACTTGGTCACCTTGAGCTCATAATGATGATGCATTACCGAGTGGGCCCAGTGATACCTCTCCGTTATATGGAGTGACAAATCCCAGTCTCGATCCGTGTCAACCCAACAAACACTTTCGGAAATACCTGTAGTGCACCTTTATAGTCACCCAGTTACGTTGTGACGTTTGATACACCCAAAGCACTCTTACGGTATCCGGGAGTTACACGATCTCATGGTCAAAGGAAAAGATACTTGACATTGGAAAAGCTCTAGCAAACGAACTACACGATCTTGTGCTATGCTTAGGATTAGGTCTTGTCCATCACATCATTCTCCTAATGATGTGATCCCGTTATCAATGATATCCAATGTCCATAGCCAGGAAACCATGACTATCTGTTGATCAACGAGCTAGTCAACTAGAGGCTTACTAGGGACATATTATGGTCTATGTATTCACACGTGTATTATGATTTCCAGATAATACAGTTATAGCATGAATAAAGACAATTATCATGAACAAAGAAATATAATAATAATAATTTTATTATTGCCTCTAGGGCATATTTCCAACATGGTTGTCGTGGAGAACGGCGGCGAACAGAGGATCATAGTCCCAGGCAATAACTAGACTGCCTTTATGTACAGGTGGTGGAAGCTCCGGTGGCTAGCCGGACTAGTGAGTTTGCCAAATTAAAGCGGTAACTGGATGCGGCAGACGCCGGCATTGAGCTTGTTAACAAGTGGCTTGACGAATCACAGGGTAAGTAATGTTTTCTGGTGAATGTCACATAATAAGAGCAGCATGATGCCAGTATCTTTAATATGCTGTGACTGCAGACGGAGCTGCCACCGTGGAGACCCTTCGGGCGGAACTCGCCCGAGCCAAGGAACAAGTGAGGGTTAGTAATGCGGCTGCTTTGAAGGCGAGCGAAGAGTTAAGAGCCGAGAAGGCCGCCCATTGCGAAAGCAAAGAAAAGATGTCCAAGATGGCCGTAGAATTAAAAGGCACTGCCGACCGTTGCCAGTTCCTTGAAGAAGAGAACCGAGTGAAGGCAGCGGACCTTAAGAAGGCCACGATGGCGACCAAAGACACTCGCTCTGCTATGAGGGCGAAGAAGGAGGAGCTGCGGGAAGCCAGGGATATTGCGGCAGGGAAGCCCTTTCTGCTGCAGAGGAAGTTCGGAGATCCGCGGTATGCCCCTCTGGATCGATTGTGGAGTTCGGCAGACGCATATATGGACTTGGCGGCAAGTGTTGTCGATGCAGTCGAATACTTTTGAGATTAGTCAGATCGTGAAGTAGACAAGCTGTTCTGGTCGCAATTTAACGTTCCAGAGCGTCCTCTTCCCTTGACTGATCAGCTAGCTGAATGGGCCGAACTTAATAGGTTGTCCGGACTCGCCATGAGGTCCGTTGTAGATCATTTGTGGCCGGAGAAGCCGAAGCCGAACAGCTATTTCAGCTTAGTGCAGCAGTTCCTTGGTGCGTGCCGCGCATCAACGCGATGAAGAGGTCGGCGTGCATAGAAGGCTCGCGGATGGCCTTTGCCCGTGTCAAGGCATACTGGGCGGAGATGGATGCTACCACTGTTGCGGCGCAAGGTTCGGCCATAGGCCGAGTAGCTGCCGAGCACTATTTTGAAGAGGTTCTTGAGGGTGCTCGTTTGATAGAGTCCCAGTGCTCGAAGAATATTATGTTTGAGTGACATGTATTGCCATTGTAAACACAATGTTTTTATGAAATATAGTAAGGCTGTATTTATACTTTTGCCGGAAAGTAATATGATGTCTCCTGTGCGGTCGTTTATGTATATATGTATATAACCTGAAGGATTGCTGCCGTCGGCTTCAACCCTCACGCATATAATGCGGAGGTGCTCGCAAAAAATGCGTGTTCACTCTTAACCCAACGTCTTGGTCCTATTAAGGAGGTGATAGCGCAGCGAACGAGGCAACCGGACTATAAGCTTTAACACTTTCACTTAGCCATAGGAGTTTGATACTTGGGCTACTAGATAGCCCCTGGTGGCTCCGCACTCTCCCGATCTCGGGGTGCGTACATGCCTGGCTGGAAAACGACCCTTCGTTAAGGGGGAGGAATTCTAACATTCCGATAGGTCATCGAGTGGTTGACCAGTCTCACGCTATATCATGACAGTCAGTTTTCGGCTTTCTCTACTGAGGTGCTCGTCCGGATGAATCAGGGCACAATCGCAGTAGTTCTCCTGGTGCTGCCTTAGCCGATAAAGCGGAACGTAAGGCACCAAAACACAGGAGCCGGGCAAACCCAACATTTGACCAAAGACAATGATTCAGAGCTGATGCATATAAGGCCAAACTCGCGACGCCGAACACTCCCTAAGGTATTCGGTCTTTATGGTATAAACCGGGCCTAAATAGTGCCCTTTGTAAGAAGCCCCTTGTGTCCAGGTACGTGCATTATTCTGACGTGGCCACATGCCAAGACGTCAGCATCCTTCGTAATTGTGATGAGAATTCGAGGGATGTGTATCAACAAGAGACAGTAAAAAAGGTTTACGCAGTGTCTTAATCTAAAAAGAATCCTTGTAGCGGGTCCCTGCTGCACGTCTGCGCCTGTGTCTCCATTGTGCCGTATCCTGGACGGGTGTAGCACGATGGTCATCTGTAAAAGAGAGGAACTTAGGTGAAAAAGTTGTCGTGCAAAAAGGTGATTTTTTAAAGAAACCATGTATAATTAAAAATGAGTAAAAAATTGCCACTTGTCTGCGCGCGTTGAGCCCCTTGTATTTGTAATAGGGGTGTGGCCCTCAATCCGGTATGAATTACATATAGCTGCGCTGGACTCGTCTAACCGTGTTTGTGGTCTTGATGACCTACCGAATGCTTTAGTTGGTGAGGCCGTTTTTAGTGTGCGGCTGCTAAGGCAATCGCATTCTTTTCGGTGCGCAAAGATCGCTCAATATTTCCGTTCACTGTAATGATGCCACGTGGACCGGGCATCTTGAGCGTGAGGGAAGCGTAATGCGGTATTGCATTAAAGCGAGCAAAAGCTTCGCGTCCAAGTAGTGCTTGATAACCACTTTGGAATGGAGCAATGTGGAAGGTTAAATGTTCGCTACGGAAGTTATCAGGGAAGCTGAATATAACTTTTAGTAGCAGGGAGCCCGTGAAGTGAGCCCCTGGGCCTGGCATTACTCCTTTAAAGGTAGTGTTGCTATGGCGGATTTTCGTTGGGTCTATCCCCATTTCGCGGATTGTATCCTGGTATATCAGGTTTAAACTGCTGCCACCGTCCATCAGGACTCGTGTAAAGTGGTATCCGTTAATTATTGGGTCTAATACCAGGGCAGCCCATCCTGCACACCGGATACTTGCTGAGTAACCACGATGGTCGAAAGTGATCATTTGAGACGACCAGTGGTAGGACTTCACTGTGATGGGCCCTTGGGCATGTCTCTCTGGGAGTGCTGCTTTGCTTCCCTTGATCACGTGTAACACGTTGACTGCTTTGACTTCTGGTGGAAACTTCTTTTGTTCCCCAGTGTCTTGCTTGAGAGGCTCATCCTCGTCTTTGCTTGGTGTATCCTCCCCCTTGTGTACGGCGTTGAGCTTGCCGGACTGCTTGAAGACCCAACATTCTCTGTGGGTATGATTAGCGGGCTTACCAGGGGTGCTATGGATCTGACATACCTGGTCCAAAATTTTGTTTAGGCTGGACAGTTCGTCTCTGGCGCCTTTAGAGGGCGGCTTTTGCTGACTTGGCCGAGAGATTTTGAATCCGGCGTTTACTGTCATGCTCTTTGTGCTGTCTTCTTTATTCCGGCATTTGTTATTGTTGTTGCGCCATGATTTCCCATTTCCATCGCTAGCTTCGGATGTACTGGTCACTGGTGCTGCATCTGGCTAGCCAGCTGTCCTCACCCGCGCAAAAGCGGGTCATGAGGCTTGTTAATGCTGCCATTGTTCTCGGCTTTTCTTGGCCGAGGTGTCTGGCAAGCCATTCGTCACGGACGCTATGCTTAAAAGCTACCAAGGCTTCAGCGTTCGGACAGTCGACTATTTGGTTCTTTTTAGTAAGAAACCTGTTCCAAAGCTTTCGGGCTGACTCTCCGAGTTGTTGAGTTATATGACTCAAATCGTCCGCGTTCGGAGGTCGGACATAAGTCCCTTGAAAATTTGCCCGAAAAGCGTCTTCGAGCTCTTCCCAGCTTCCAATGGAGTTTTCGGGGAGGCTTTTAAGACAGTGCCAAGCTGGCCCTTTGAGTTTGAGGGGTAAGTATTTAATGGCGTGGAGATCGTCTCCTCGAGCCATATGGATGTGGAGGATATAGTCCTCAATCCAGACCCCAGGGTCTGTTGTTCCGTTGTATGCCTCTATGTTTACTGGTTTGAATCCCTCTGGAAATTCATGGTCCAGCACCTCATCGGTGAAACATAGGGGGTGTGCGGCGCCCCTGTATCTGGGCGTGCCGTGGTGTTCGGATGTTTGGTGTGTTGCATCGTGTGCTGGAGTGCGCTTGCGCGGTCCATAGATGGATCTAGTTGCTCCATCCTTTTGATGCGAGCACTTGCGTGGATCGCGTATTGGTTTCTGTGCAGCGTTGCTTGCCGCTCCATGTTGGCCATGAGGTCGTCTATCCGGCCGGGTGGCCATTTTAATTTTTGGTTGCAGGGGATCTAAGGCCTCCTCATCGAATTCAGGTAGCAACTTCCGCTTCGGGTAGTTCTTGGTGAGGCGATTACCACCATACTTTGCTGCTGTGTTGAGTACTTTACTCCATCTGATTTGGAGTGTGTCTTGCGCCGCCTTGAGCCTTTGCTTCTGCCTTTTTAGACTCCTTGCGGTGGCAACAAGCCTTTGATTGTCATTTTGTTGCTCCGGGCGTCTGTCCAGTGTTATGTCCTCCGGACTATTATCCTTGACAGAGTTGGTCTGTTCGGTTTGATTCTCCGCGTTGCTGTGGTCCGGCAGTGGTTTGCCCTGCTCTAACGCTGGGTCTATATGATCATTATTTCTGTCAAGGCGGGATTTGGGGCGGCGCTTACACCGCCGCTTTGACTGCTTCTCGAGGGGACAGCCCTTCGTGGCGTCCTTCCGTTCCTCATCGTCGTTTTCCTTTGGTGTGTCCACCATGTATACGTCATGTGATGAGGTGGACGTCCAGTGCCCTATGGGCAGTGGTTCCTCTTTGTCTCTCGCATCATCGTCCATACTGTCGATGTCTTCGGAGTCGAAGTCGAGCATGTCGGTTAAGTCATCGACAGTGGCTACTAAGTGGGTGGTGGGTGGGTCGCGAATTTCTTCCTCGTCCGCATCCCAGTCCTGCCAGACATAGTTCGGACAGGATCCTCCTGATAAGGAGAGAGACCTTAACGAGTTCAGTATGTCGCCAAAGGGCGAGTGCTGAAAAATATCCACGGAGGTAAATTCCATGATCGGCGCCCAATCAGATTCGATAGGAACGGGCGCAGGCGGTTCGGAGTCCGTGGCCGGAGAAGGATCCGGCAGTTTAACAACACGACTCTCGTGCAAGGTAAGGTCGATGTTCGGCTTGATCGCCGCTGAGGGTAAGGCCTCCGTGGCGGGGTCCATCCACCCGTCCGCGGAAGGCGCAACTGGCTCCGAATTGAAGGTCGGAGCGGCTGCCGGTGCGATCTCCTTAACACTGTCCGATGGGAGAGCTAAGTCATACTCATCGTGACTGCGTGGCGCACAAGGCAGAGGCTCGAATCCATCAAAGATCAAATCTCCACGGATATCGGCCGTGTAGTTTAAGCTTCCAAACCTGACCTGGTGGCCAGGGGCGTAACTTTCAATCTTCTCCAGATGGCCAAGCGAATTGGCCCGCAGTGCAAAGCCGCCGAACAGGAAGATCTGTCCGGGGAGAAAAGTCTCACCCTGGACTGCATCGCTATCGATGATAGTAGGAGCCATCAAGCCTAATGGCGATGACATAGAGGAACTCTCAATGAAAGCACCAATGTCGGTGTCAAAACCGGCGGATCTCGGGTAGGGGGTCCCGAACTGTGCGTCTAGGCGGATGGTAACAGGAGACAAGGGACACAATGTTTTTACCCAGGTTCGGGCCCTCTCGATGGAGGTAAAACCCTACTCCTGCTTGATTAATATTGATGATATGGGTAGTACAAGAGTAGATCTACCACGAGATCAAAGAGGCTAAACCCTAGAAGCTAGCCTATGGTATGATTGTTGTTCGTCCTATGGACTAAAACCCTCCGGTTTATATAGACACCAGAGAGGGCTAGGGTTACACAGATTCGGTTACAATGGGAGGAGATCTACATATCCGTATTGCCAAGCTTGCCTTCCACGCCAAGGAAAGTCCCATCCGGACACGGGACGAAGTCTTCAATCTTGTATCTTCATAGTCCGAGAGTCTGGCCAAAGGTTATAGTCCAGCTATCCGGACACCCCCTAATCCAGGACTCCCTCACTTGCTCTTATCACAAATGAGATTGCCGGCTTAGGAAGTGAAGAGATGACCGAAAAATTCATCATCAAGAAGATCCTAAGAGCCTTGGATGGAAAATACGATACCGTATGCACATTAATCCAAATGATGCCGAATTACAAAAATCTCAAGCCAACGGAAGTCATTGGAAGAATTGTTGCTCATGAGATGTCACTCAAGGATAAGGAGGAGCTCCATAACAAGTCAAGTGGTGCATACAAAGCCTCATGTGAAGCCCCCACATCATCAAGTGAGAAACAAACCTTCAATGAAGAATTGAGCCTAATGGTGAAGAACTTCAACAAATTCTACAAGAATAGAAGCAAAGCAAGAAGTTCCAAGTCAAGGTCCTACAATGACAAAAGATCTTCTAGTCGAGAGCGAAACTGCTACAATTGTGGAAGACCCGGACACTACTCCAATGAGTGTACGGCTCCCCACAAGAGAAGAGAAGATTCTCCCAAAAGAAGAAGTAGAAGAGAAGAATCACCATCAAGGGAGAGAAGGAGTAGGGATGATCGATATGAACGAAGACCCTCTCGGAGAAGCAAGGATTCGCAAAGGAAGGACAAGTCATCAAGGAGCTACACAAAACGAAGACATCAAGCTCATGTTGGTGAATGGGTATCCGGCTCCGACTCCGACAATGACTTCGAGAGAAGCTATCACTCCGACTCCGAATATACTCAAGATGAAGGTGTTGCCAGTCTAGCACTTGTGTCAACCAACTCCTATGACATATTTGATTCACCAAATGAAGGAATTGGAAGATGCTTCATGGCCAAAGGTCCAAAGGTATCACACCCCGAGTATGTTGATTTCAATAGTGATGAAGATGACTTGTTAGGTGATGATGATTTACTTGTTGACAACTATAGTGATGAATACTATGATGAAACGTCAATTAATCATGCTAATCAAGATGAAACGAATGACAATGATAAGGAGAATATTGAGTCTCTAACTAAAGAACTAAACACTCTTAAGTTTTCTCATGAAACTATCTTAGGAGATCATCGAGAACTTTTAAGGACTCATGAGAAATTATGTTTTGAGAAGATCAATCTTGAGCAAGAGCATGAGTTCTTAAAGGCAATCAATGATGATCTTCGCAAGAAAAGTTCTTCTTACATTGCCAAGCGTTTACTCTTATCCACTTACATGCCTCAAGTCAAGTCTAGTAACAAGAACAAGAAGGATTCTTCTTCTAGTAGTAACAATAATCATGCTAAATCCAATGTTGTTGCTTCTAGTAGTTCTCTTGATTCCACTAATGATTCTCTTAGCCAAGTTACACTTGAGCAAGAAAATAGCTTTGAAGGGAATTATAGAGAAAGGTGTTTACAAGAGCCTTGCCGGGAGTAAGCAATTCGAGGAAATTGTACGCAAGAAAGGAAGGCACCGGAAGAATCAAGGTATTGGTTTTGAACGAAAGTTTAATGCCAATGGAGTTGAGTGGGAAGAATATCAATACCCCAAGACGAAGTTTGTTCCTCAACAAGAGAAGTATGATCCTACTTCTTTCAAAGGGACACAAGCTCAAGATGATCTTCCACCACAAGACCACAAGCAAAAAGGCAAGGACAAGCTTCAAGAGGAAATTGATGCATTTGAAGAAGCTCCTAAGGCCTTGGTCAAGTGGGTTCCCAAGACTACATCAAGTTCCACTTCATCAAGTACAACTACAACTCCGAGGATTCCCATCAAGATGGTGTGGATCCCGAAGAAGAAGAACTAGAGAGTTCTTGAGGGTGACTCCGCCAACATATTTCACTCTTATCATTTTGGCAAGAACGAGTGCAATCAACTTCCACATCTTGCACCAGTTCAAGGAGTCACAAACCCTCTTGTTGGTAAGACAAGGGACAAGGTAACCTAAAGCTTTCATAGAAATCATCTTGTGTGTGCATCACTCTATGTCTATGGATATCCTTGTTTGTTCCTTGTGGGACTAACCCGTGTAGGTATTGAAAGTGAAACTCACTCCAAAGGATAGCTCCAAATGATCTACATCAACATTGAGAATCCACATCTTCAACATCTACATGAAGTCATCATCGACAAACCCAAGGTTAGTTCATCCCTCTTAGGGGGGATCTCACATCTAGGGGGAGCTTTACTCTAACAATTGAGTTAAAGCAACTCTAATGGTGTGAACACAACAACACTTTATGTAAAAGTGGTAACCCCACTTGTGCTTAAACGATGAGTATGACCTATGATCAAATGTTCTCATTTGACTCCTAAGTCAATATACTCATATATAGATGACCTAGTCATCGCCAATTGCTTGATAGATGCTAGAATTGTTTGTGCATGCTTTGTCACATATTTCATTTGTCATTTTATTGTGTGAGCATGTTGGTTGCATAATTTACTCATTCGAGGACATCCACTTGTTGTTTTGATTGTTTGGTTTCCTTTTCTTTTGGCCAAGTGGATGGACAAGAATGCCTAAGAACCTTCTCTAGCTATCTATGCTTTTCTCGTCTCAAACTCTATTCATGCTACATCACAAAATTTGATCAAGTCAGATTCAAACCACTCTGTGTGAGGAGCACTCGGAGTCCCCGATTCGTCATAGACTTAAACTTCAAAAACTTCTTGTGTGTTTCGGTCTGAGCGATTCACCCATTTCGGTCATACCGAGATCACTAAGTCGATCTAGGTTTTCAATCTCGGTGCAACCGATTTGAACTTTCCGGTCACACCGAGTTGCAATAACTGCTTGCAGTTATGCATCTCGGTGCCACTGAGTTGTTCCACTCGGTCACACCGACAGGGTCGGGCTATATATACCCATAGGCAAAATTTTGGAAATTTTCTCTGAACTCTTTCGCCCACGCTTAGCCCGCTCTGCCTCCTGGGTCTTCGGATCGTCCTCCTCGTCGCCAGCCGCCTCCTCCCGCTGGTCTCCGCCGCCATCAACGGGAATCATCCCCGCCGTTTCCGCCATAGCGAGTTCATCGCCGAACTAGGGTATGAACTCGATCACTGTGCTATCCTTATCTGATTCCTAGCACATTGTGTTCGCCATGAATCTTGCCACGATTGAGATCATTCTATCCATCGAAAACACTCCGTAGTTTAGTCGTGAATTGAAAATTTAGGGTTAGGTTTCCGCCAAAACCATCTCGGGCCCACCAAGTTGTGGAACTCGGTACCACCGATTCGGCTTAGGCCATTGCACATGTGATTCTCGGTCTGACCGAGAATTGCAAATTGGTGTGACCGAGTTCAGGACTTTGTGAAACCCTAGCAGTCTCGGTGCCACCGAACTGTGACTCGGTCTGACCGAGTTCACTAGTTTAGGTTCCAACAGCTGCTTCGGTATCATCGAGTTTACAAATCGGTTGATCCGAAATGCTTTCTGTGGAAAACTAAAACTAAGTTTTTGACTCATTCTTTTGCAAAAACCTTCGCATTTTGTGATGCTCATCCACTCTACCTCATCTATAATCTATTCACAGGGTCTGCTGTCAGTGTTTGCAATATGTCTGATCAGAGTGACAGCCAGAACAAGTCAGAGGAGCAGGTTCACTTGAGTGAGGGCACTAGTCCCTCTAGCAGCTCAGATGATGACAGCAGGAGCACACCAAGCAATCTGCCAAAGGCTGCCACCAGGGCCAGCAAGAAAAGAACCTCAGAGTCAGAGGATGAGGACTATGTGGCTGAGAAAGAAGAAACCACCTCAAAGAGGAAAGTCCTGAAGAAGGAATATGGCACAGCTGCTGCCACCAAGCCAGGCATGAAGCAAAAGGTTCCTGCCAAGAGAGCTCCAATGTCTAAGGCCAGAGCATCTACTCAAGAGACTTTGGGATCTGCACCCAAAGAGCAGGTTGTGGCAGAGAATAAGAGGAAAGAGAGGGTTAAGAAGACCACTGCTAGAGTGCTTGGGAGATCCTCAATCATGAGAGATTCTGAAGAGGAAGAGGAAGACGATGTTGCACCAGCACCCAAAGCTCAGAAGCTTATGGGTGATGCCATCAGGGCAGGGGCTGTTCCATCTAAGCCTAAGACTGCTCCTAAGGCTATTGCTCCAGCTCCAAAGCCAAAACCAAAGAGGAGCACCAGGAACATCCCTGCTGAGGAGAAGAACAAGGCCCCAGTGCCTGAAGCTGAAATGGAAGAAGAAGATGATGAGTCACATGTCTTGAGGAAGTTGAAGCCAAAAATTCCAGATCACAATGATGCTCATCCAGTAGCTGAAAACATGAAGATAAGGAAGGACTCAGGATTGAGGCTATGGAGAGAGTCAGATCCATATGCCACCAGAAGGAGAACTGCTGCGGACTATAGGTTCCATACAAAGGAACAGCAGGACTTCTATGAGACCATCTTGCTTGACAAGAAGCCCATAGTGTGTGACATGAGATGGGCCGACTAGGAGTACGTCAGGGAGAATGATGAACACTATCCAGGTGTATATGACAGCTTCAAGGCGTGTGGAGTTGATGAGTTTGTGGCTCAGAAGCTCACAAAATGGAATGATGAGCTCATCATGTAGTTCTACTCCACAGCTCACTTCTACCCAGATGGAAGGATTGTCTGGATGTCTGAAGGTACGAGGTACCAGTCAACGGTTGCTGAATGGGCGAAATTGATCAATGCCCCAAAAGAGAGTGAAGATGACTTGGATGTCTATGCCAACAAGAAGAAGGATCATAACACCATGGCACACATGTACAAGGAGATCCCAGATGCTGCTCTTGAGACACACAAGTTTGGATCTGTACATTACCTTCTGTCAGGCTTGCCAACTATCAACTGGATCCTCATGCACACTCTCTTGCCAAAGTCAGGTGATCACAAGATGATCAGAGGCCATGGAATTAACTTGCTTCACATCTTTGATGTCCCACAGAATTTCAAAGTCATGAGCCTAATAGTTGAAACTATCAAGAGGACAGCTGCAGATCAGAAGAGGAGTTGTCGGTATGCCCCACAGATCTAGGAGCTGATTAACTCCAAGATGGGCACTGGCACATATCTGCTGGACAAGGAGCACCTTCCCATCTACCAAGAATTTGAGGACAACACTGTGGTGATGGATGAAAATGAACCATCTTCTGTGCACGCACAAGCAAAGAAGGAGAAGGAAAAGGCTGCAAGGATGCCAACTACTGAAGAAGCATCTCAGTATCTTCTGAAGAGCAAGCAAGATCAGCTTGGCTATTTGATTGCCTCCACTCCGAGGATTGAGAAGGGACTGGCCACCCTAACTCAAAACCAGGAGAGCTTGGAAAGGATCGTGGAACAGAAGTTCTATGACATGGATGTGAAGGTAACTGAGATCCAGTCTGTTGTGGAGCAACTTCAGGATGATATGCAGGAGAGGAAGGGCAAGAAAACCACTGATGCATTTGCCAGAGTGCCTAGAGCTCAGAGGTCTGCTGCGGTGCCTGTTCCAGACATCGGAGCCACTTCATCTGCACCAGCTACAGCTTCAGTGCCACCAGCTCCAGCACCTACTCCATCAGCTCCATCTACTTCGACTGAAGCCTTCGTTCTTGGAGTTATCCGGACACCACCACCTGAAGACCAAGCCTGAGAGACGATTTAGTGCTATGCATTTTCTAGGAACTTTTTGGTAACTTGTTGCCAAAGGGGGAGAAAAATGTATAGATCATAGGCTTCGAGAGAGAGCGTTGCTTTTTATTATCTCTTGCTTTGGTGGTTGAACTTTATTTGCTTTGCTTGTTTGAGATACTTGGATGATCACGTGTGTTTCATCATATGCTACTTTAATGCTTGTTGGATGACATTATCTTTTTATCCCTATATGATCATTCACTTTGCTTGGTGATGAGTGCATGTATTTAATTATTATCATTTTGAGCGCTCCACCAAGATGTATGTGACATGGAAGAGTAACCCATGAGCCTAACTCTTTGTGCATTTGCAGTCCAAAGCAAATCATAAACTATGCACAAAATTGTTGGAATATGCCCTAGAGGCAATAATAAAATGGTTATTATTATATTTCTTTGTTCATGATAATTTTCTATTCTTCATGCTATAATTGTGTTATCCGAAAATCGTAATACATGTGTGAATACATAGACCACAACACGTCCCTAGTGAGCCTCTAGTTGACTAGCTCGTTGATCAAAAGATAGTCATGGTTTCCTGACTATGGACATTGGATGTCATTGATAATGGGATCACATCATTAGGAGAATGATGTGATGGACAAGACCCAATCCTAAGCATAGCTCAAAGATCGTGTAGTTCATTTGCTATAGCTTTTCCGAATGTCAAGTATCATTTCCTTAGACCATGAGATTGTGCAACTCCCGGATACCGTAGGAGTGCTTTGGGTGTGCCAAACGTCACAACATAACTGGGTGACTATAAAGGTACACTACAGGTATCTCCGAAAGTGTCTGTTGGGTTGGCATGAATCGAGACTGGGATTTGTCACTCCGTATGACGAAGAGGTATCTCTGGGCCCACTCGGTAATGCATCATCATAATGAGCTCAATGTAACCAAGTGGTTGATCATGGGATCATGCATTACGGTACGAGTAAAGTGACTTGCCGGTAACGAGATTGAACGAGGTATTGGGATACCGATGATCGAGTCTCGGGCAAGTAACGTACCGATTGACAAAGGGAATTGTATACGGATTGATTGAATCCTCGACATCGTGGTTTATCCGATGAGATCATCGAGGAGCATGTGGGAGCCAACATGGGTATCCATATCCCGCTGTGGGTTATTGACCGGAGAGTTGTCTCGGTCATGTCTGCGTGTCTCCCGAACCCGTAGAGTCTACACACTTAAGGTTCGGTGACGCTAGGGTTGTTGAGATATTAGTATACGGTAACCCGAAAGTTGTTCAGAGTCCCGGATGAGATCCCGGACGTCACGAGGAGTTCCGGAATGGTCCGGAGGTGAAGATTTATATATAGGAAGTCAAGTTTCGGCCATCGGGAAAGTTTCGGGGGTACTCGGTATTGTACCGGGACCACCGGAAGGGTCCCGGGGGTCCACCGGATGGGGCCACCTATCCCGGAGGGCCCCATGGGCTTAAGTGGGAGGGGAACCAGCCCCTAGTGGGCTGGTGCGCCCCCCTTGGGCCTCCCCCTGTGCCTAGGGTTGGAAACCCTAGGGGTGGGGGCGCGGCAAGCCACCCCCTTGGCCGCCGCCCCCCCTTGGAGATTAGATCTCCTAGGGCCGGCGCCCCCCTAGGGACCCTATATATAGTGGGGGGAGGGAGGGCAGCCGCACCCTAGCCCCTGGCCTCTCCCTCTCCCTCCCGTGACACTCCTCCCTCTCCCTGTGCTTGGCGAAGCCCTGCCGAGATCACCGTTGCTTCCACCACCACGCCGTCATGCTGTTGGATCTTCATCAACCTCTCCTTCCCCCTTTCTGGATCAAGTTGGAGGAGACGTCTTCCCAACCGTACATGTGTTGAACGCGGAGGTGCCGTCCGTTCGGCGCTAGGTCATCGGTGATTTGGATCACGACGAGTACGACTCCATCAACCCCGTTCTCTTGAATGCTTCCGCGCGCGATCTACAAGGGTATGTAGATGCACTCCTCTCTCCCTCGTTGCTAGATGACTCCATAGATTGATCTTGGTGATGCGTAGAAAATTTTAAAATTCTGCTATGTTCCGCAACAGTGGCATCATGAGCTAGGTCTATGCGTAGTTTCTATGCACGAGTAGAACACAAAGCAGTTGTGGGCGTCGATATTGTCAATTTGCTTGCCGTTACTAGTCTTATCTTGATTCGGCGGCATCGTGGGATGAAGCGGCCCGGACCGACCTTACACGTACGCTTACGTGAGACTGGTTCCACCGATTGACATGCATTAGTTGCATAAGGTGGCTGGCGGGTGTCTGTCTCTCCCACTTTAGTCGGATCGGATTCGATGAAAAGGGTCCTTATGAAGGGTAAATAGAAATTGGCATATCACGTTGTGGTTTTGGCGTAGGTAAGAAACGTTCTTGCTAGAAACCTATAGAGCCACGTAAAAACTTGCAACAACAATTAGAGGACGTCTAACTTGTTTTTGCAGCATGTGACGTGTGATGTGATATGGCCAAAAGGATGTGATGAGTGATATATGTGATGTATGAGATTGATCATGTTCTTGTAATAGGAATCACGACTTGCATGTCGATGAGTATGACAACCGGCAGGAACCATAGGAGTTGTCTTTATTTATTTATGACCTGCGTGTCAACATAAATGTCATGTAATTACTTTACTTTATTGCTAAAGCGTTAGCCATAGTAGTAGAAGTAATAGATGACGAGACAACTTCAAGAAGACACGATGATGGAGATCATGATGATGGAGATCATGGTGTCATGCCGGTGACAACGATGATCATGGAGCCCCGAAGATGGAGATCAAAAGGAGCAAATGATATTGGCCATATCATGTCACTATTTGATTGCATGTGATGTTTATCATGTTTTTACATCTTATTTGCTTAGAATGACGATAGCTTAAATAAGATGATCCCTCGTAATAATTTCAAGAAAGTGTTCCCCCTAACTGTGCACCGTTGCGAAGGTTCGTTGTTTCGAAGCACCATGTGATGATCGGGTGTGATAGATTCTAACGTTCGAATACAACGGGTGTTAGCCAGATTTACACACGCAATACACTTAGGTTGACTTGATGAGCCTGGCATGTACAGACATGGCCTCGGAACACAGAAGACCGAAAGGTCGAGCATGAGTCGTATAGAAGATACGATCAACATGAAGATGTTCACCGATGTTGACTAGTCCGTCTCACGTGATGATCGGACACGGCCTAGTTGACTCGGATCATGTTTCACTTAGATGACTAGAGGGATGTCTATCTAAGTGGGAGTTCATTGAATAATTTGATTAGATGAACTTAATTATCATGAACTTAGTCTAATATCTTTACACTATGTCTTGTAGATCAAATGGCCCACGCAAATGTTGCCCTCAACTTCAACGCGTTCCTAGAGAAAACCAAGCTGAAAGATGATGGCAGAAACTATACGGACTGGGTCCGGAACCTGAGGATCATCCTCATAGCTGCCAAGAAAGATTATGTCCTAGAAGCACCGCTAGGTGATGCACCCATCCCAGAGAACCAAGACGTTATGAACGCTTGGCAGTCACGTGCTGATGATTACTCCCTCGTTCAGTGTGGCATGCTTTACAGCTTAGAACCGGGGCTCCAAAAGCGTTTTGAGAGACACGGAGCATATGAGATGTTCGAAGAGCTGAAAATGGTTTTCCAAGCTCATGACCGGGTCGAGAGATATGAAGTCTCCGACAAGTTCTTCAGTTGTAAGATGGAGGAAAATAGTTCTGTCAGTGAGCACATACTCAAAATGTCTGGGTTGCATAACCGCTTGACTTAGCTGGGAGTTAATCTCCCGGATGACGTGGTCATTGACAGAATCCTTCAGTCGCTTCCACCGAGCTACAAGAGCTTTGTGATGAACTTCAATATGCAGGGGATGGAAAAGACCATTCCTGAGGTATATTCAATGCTGAAATCAGTGGAGGTGGAAATCAAAAAGGAACATCAAGTGTTGATGGCGAATAAAACCACTAAGTTCAAGAAAGGCAAGGGTAAGAAGAACTTCAAGAAGGACGGCAAGGGGGTTGCCGCGCCCGGTAAGCAAGCTGCCGGGAAGAAGCCAAAGAATGGACCCAAGCCCGAGATTGAGTGTTTTTATTGCAAGGGAAGTGGTCACTGGAAGCGGAACTACCCCAAATACTTAGCGGACAAGAAGGCCGGCAACACTAAAGGTATATGTGATATACATGTAATTGATGTGTACCTTACCAGTGCTCGTAGTAGCTCCTGGGTATTTGATATCGGTGCGGTTGCTCACATTTGTAACTCAAAGCAGGAGCTGCGGAATAAGCGGAGACTGGCGAAGGACGAGGTGACGATGCGCGTCGGGAATGGTTCCAAGGTCGATGTGATCGCCGTCGGCACGCTGCCTCTACATTTACCTACGGGATTAGTTTTAAACCTCAATAATTGTTATTTAGTGCCAGCTTTGAGCATGAACATTGTATCAGGATCTCGTTTAATTCGAGATGGCTACTCATTTAAATCTGAGAATAATGGTTGTTCTATTTATATGAGAGATATGTTTTATGGTCATGCTTCACTGGTGAATGGTTTATTCTTAATGAATCTCAAGCGTAATGTTACACATATTCATAGTGTGAATACCAAAAGATGTAAGGTTGATAATGATAGTCCCACATACTTGTGGCACTGCCGCCTTGGTCACATAGGTGTCAAACGCATGAAGAAGCTCCATGCAGATGGACTTTTGGAGTCTCTTGATTACGAATCATTTGACACGTGCGAACCATGCCTCATGGGTAAAATGACCAAGACTCCGTTCTCAGGAACAATGGAGCGAGCAACCAACTTATTGGAAATCATACATACTAATGTGTGCGGTCCAATGAGTGTTGAGGCTCGCGGTGGCTATCGTTATGTTCTCACCCTCACTGACGACTTGAGTAGATATGGGTATGTCTAATTAATGAAACACAAGTCTGAGACCTTTGAAAAGTTCAAGGAATTTCAGAGTGAGGTTGAGAATCAACGTGACAAGAAAATCAAGTTCTTGCGATCAGATCATGGGAGAGAATACTTGAGTCACGAATTTGGCACACACTTAAAGAAATGTGGAATAGTTTCACAACTCACGCCGCCTGGAACACCTCAGCGTAATGGTGTGTCTGAACGTCGTAATCGCACTCTATTGGATATGGTGCGATCTATGATGTCTCTTACCAATTTACCGCTATCATTTTGGGGCTATGCTTTAGAGACTGTCGCATTCACTTTAAATAGGGCTCCGTCGAAATCCGTTGAGACGACACCGTATGAATTATGGTTTGGGAAGAAACCTAAGCTGTCGTTTCTAAAAGTTTGGGGATGCGATGCTTATGTCAAGAAACTTCAACCTGAAAAGCTCGAACCCAAATCAGAAAAATGCGTCTTCATAGGATACCCTAAAGAAACTATTGGGTATACCTTCTACCTCAGATCCGAAGGCAAGATCTTTGTTGCCAAGAATGGATCCTTTCTAGAGAAAGAGTTTCTCTCGAAAGAAATAAGTGGGAGGAAAGTAGAACTTGATGAAGTATTACCTCTTGAACCGGAGAGTGGCGCAGCTCAGGAAATTGTTCCTGAGGTGCCTGCACCGACTAGAGAGGAAGTTAATGATGATGATCATGAAACTTCAGATCAAGTTGCTACTGAACTTCATAGGTCCACAAGAACACGTTCCGCACCAGAGTGGTACGGCAACCCTATCTTGGAAATCATGTTGTTAGACAATGGTGAACCTTCGAACTATGAAGAAGCGATGGCGGGCCCAGATTCCGACAAATGGCTAGAAGCCATGAAATCCGAGATAGGATCCATGTATGAAAACGAAGTATGGACTTTGACTGACTTGCCCGATGATCGGCGAGCCATAGAAAATAAATGGATCTTTAAGAAGAAGACAAACGCGGATGGTAACGTAACCATCTATAAAGCTTGGCTTGTCGCTAAGGGTTATCGACAAGTTCAAGGGGTTGACTACGATGAGACTTTCTCGCCCGTAGCGAAGCTGAAGTCCGTCCGAATCATGTTAGCAATTGCCGCATTCTATGATTATGAGATATGGCAAATGGACGTCAAAACGGCATTCCTTAATGGTTTCCTTAAGGAAGAATTGTATATGATGCAGCCGGAAGGTTTTGTCGATCCTAAGAATGCTGACAAGGTGTGCAAGCTCCAACGCTCAATTTATGGGCTGGTGCAAGCATCTCGGAGTTGGAACATTCGTTTTGATGAGATGATCAAAGCGTTTGGGTTTACGCAGACTTATGGAGAAGCCTGCGTTTACAAGAAAGTGAGTGGGAGCTCTGTAGCATTCCTCATATTATATGTAGATGACATACTATTGATGGGAAATGATATAGAACTCTTGGACAGCATCAAGGCCTACTTGAATAAGAGTTTTTCAATGAAGGACCTTGGAGAAGCTGCTTATATATTAGGCATCAAGATCTATAGGGATAGATCAAGACGCCTCATAGGTCTTTCACAAAGCACATACCTTGATAAGATTTTGAAGAAGTTCAAAATGGATCAGTCAAAGAAGGGGTTCTTGCCTGTATTGCAAGGTACGAGATTGAGCACGGCTCAATGCCCGACCACGGCAGAAGATAGAGAAAAGATGAGTGTCGTCCCCTATGCCTCGGCCATAGGGTCTATCATGTATGCTATGCTGTGTACCAGACCTGATGTAAACCTTGCCGTAAGTTTGGTAGGAAGGTACCAAAGTAATCCCGGCATGGAACACTGGACAGCGGTCAAGAATATCCTGAAGTACCTGAAAAGGACTAAGGATATGTTTCTCGTTTATGGAGGTGACGAAGAGCTCGTCGTAAAGGGTTACGTCGATGCTAGCTTCGACACAGATCTAGATGACTCTAAGTCACAAACCGGATATGTGTATATTTTGAATGGTGGGGCAGTAAGCTAGTGTAGTTGCAAGCAAAGCGTTGTGGCGGGATCTACATGTGAAGCGGAGTACATGGCAGCCTCGGAGGCAGCACAAGAGGCAATCTGGGTGAAGGAGTTAATTTCCGACCTAGGAGTCATACCCAATGCGTCGGGCCCGATGACTCTCTTCTGTGACAACAGTGGAGCTATTGCCCTTGGCAAGGAGCCCAGGTTTCACAGGAAGACCAGGCATATCAAGCGTCGGTTCAACTCCATTCGTGAAAGTGTTCAAAATGGAGACATAGATATTTGTAAAGTACATCCGTTGACTAAACCTCTCCCTAGAGCAAAACATGATCAACACCAGAACTGCATGGGTGTTCGATTCATCACAATGTAACTAGACTATTGACTCTAGTGCAAGTGGGAGACTGTTGGAAATATGCCCTAGAGGCAATAATAAAATGGTTATTATTATATTTCTTTTTTCATGATAATTGTCTATTGTTCATGCTATAATTGTGTTATCCGGAAATCGTAATACATGTGTGAATACATAGACCACAACACATCCCTAGTGAGCCTCTAGTTGACTAGCTCGTTGATCAAAAGATAGTCATGGTTTCCTGACTATGGACATTGGATGTCATTGATAACGGGATCACATCATTAGAAGAATGATGTGATGGACAAGACCCAATCCTAAGCATAGCTCAAAGATTGTGTAGTTCGTTTGCTATAGCTTTTCCGAATGTCAAGTATCATTTCCTTAGACCATGAGATTGTGCAACTCCCAGATACCGTAGGAGTGCTTTGGGTGTGCCAAACATCACAACGTAACTGGGTGACTATAAAGGTACACTACAGGTATCTCCGAAAGTGTCTGTTGGGTTGGCACGAATCGAGACTGGGATTTGTCACTCCTTATGACGGAGAGGTATCTCTGGGCCCACTCGGTAATGCATCATCATAATGAGCTCAATGTGACCAAGTGGTTGATCACGGGATCATGCATTACGGTACGAGTAAAGTGACTTGCCGGTAACGAGATTGAACGAGGTATTGGGATACCGACGATCGAGTCTCGGGCAAGTAACGTACCGATTGACAAAGGGAATTGTATACGGATTGATTGAATCCTCGACATCGTGGTTCATCCGATGAGATCATCGAGGAGCATGTGGGAGCCAACATGGGTATCCAGATCCCGCTGTTGGTTATTGACCGGAGAGTCGTCTCGGTCATGTCTGCGTGTCTCCCGAACCCGTAGGGTCTACACACTTAAGGTTCGGTGATGCTAGGGTTGTTGAGATATTAGTATACGGTAACCCTAAAGTTGTTCGGAGTCCCGAATGAGATCCCGGACGTCACGAGGAGTTCTGGAATGGTCCGGAGGTGAAGATTTATATATAGGAAGTCAAGTTTCGGTCATCGGGAAAGTTTCGGGGGTACTCGGTATTGTACCGGGACCACCGGAAGGGTCCCGGGGGTCCACCGGGTGGGGCCACCTATCCCGGAGGGCCCCATGGGCTTAAGTGGGAGGGGAACCAGCCCCTAGTGGGCTGGTGCGCCCCCCTTGGGCCTCCCCCTGCGCCTAGGGTTGGAAACCCTAGGGGTGGGGGGCGCCCCACTTGGCTTGGGGGGCAAGCCACCCCCTTGGCCGCCGCCCCCCCTTGGAGATTGGATCTCCTAGGGGCGGCACCCCCCTAGGGACCCTATATATAGTGGGGGGGAGGGAGGGCAGCCGCACCCTAGCCCCTGGCCTCTCCCTCTCCCTCCTGTGACACTCCTCCCTCTCCCTGTGCTTGGCGAAGCCCTGCCGAGATCACCGTTGCTTCCACCACCACGCCGTTGTGCTGCTGGATCTTCATAAACCTCTCCTTCCCCTTGCTGGATCAAGTTGGAGGAGACGTCTTCCCAACCATACGTGTGTTGAACACAGAGGTGCCGTCCGTTCGGCACTAGGTCATCGGTGATTTGGATCACGACGAGTACGACTCCATCAACCCCGTTCTCTTGAACGCTTCCGCGCGCGATCTACAAGGGTATGTAGATGCACTCCTCTCTCCCTCGTTGCTAGATGAATCCATAGATTGATCTTGGTGATGCGTAGAAAATTTTAAAATTCTTCTACGTTCCCCAACAAAAATTTAGGGGGAGCTCTTGCTTTTCACATACTTCTCAAAGCGACAATGTTTTTCACTCTTATTATCATTTGTCGAAGCTTTGATCTATATGTTGTCATCAATTACCAAAAAGGGGGAGATTGAAAGTGCAACTATCCCTAGGTGGTTTTGGTAATTCCTAGCAACATATAGCTCATTGAGCTAATGCTATTCCAAGATTAATATTTCAGGAAAAGCTCAATGAATGGCATGGCATGGATGAGGAAAGTGGACCCCTCAAAATACTAAGGACAAAAAGATTGGCTCAAGCTCAAAGCTCAAGACTCTACATTTTATATTTTAGTGATCCAAGATCACATTGAGTCTATAGGAAAAGCCAATACTATCAAGGAGGGATGAGGTGTTGCTTGATGAGGTTCTTGCTTCATAGTGCTTAGTGATATGCTCCAAAACCCTCAACTACCTTCCCACATCCACATATGACCTAAACCAAAAGTCAAACTCGGCCCCACCGATTCCTTCTATCCGGCGCCACCGAGTTCAGATGTCATAGCCACTGCCACAAACCCTAGGCAAATCGGTCTCACCGATAGGATCTCGGTCACACCGAGATAGGGTTGTAATCTCTCTGTTTCCCTTCGTAACGTTTCGGCCCTACCGAGATGAGCGATCGGTCCCACCGAGATTGCAATGTAAACTCTCTGTTTCCCTTTTGTAACATTTCGGTCCCACCGAAATGAGCAAATCGGTCCCACCAAGTTTACCTGACCAACTCTCTGGTTAGCTTACTACCAAAATCGGTCCCACCAAGTTTGTGTAATCGGTCACACCGAGATTACGTTATGCCCTAACCTTAACCATATCGGTCCTACTGAGTTGCATCTCAGTCCCACCGAAAATCCTAACGGTCACTAGGTTTGCTAAATCGGTCCGACCAAGTTTATCAATTCGGTCTCACCGAGATTAGTAAATTGTGTGTAACGGTTAGTTTTTGTGTGGAGGCTATATATACCCCTCCACCCACTCTTCATTCGTGAAGAGAGCCATCAGAACATACCTACACTTCCAATACACATTTTCTGAGAGAGAACCACCTACTCATGTGTTGAGGCCAAGATATTCCATTCCTACCATATGAATCTTGATCTATAGCCTTCCCAAGTTGCTTTCCACTCAAATCTTCTTTCCACCAAATCCATATCCTGTGAGAGAGAGTTGAGTGTTGGGGAGACTATCATTTGAAGCACAAGAGCAAGGAGTTCATCATCAACACACCATTTGTTATTTCTTGGAGAGTGGTGTCTCCTAGATTGGCTAGGTGTCACTTGGGAGCCTCCGACAAAGATTGTGGAGTTGAACCAAGGAGTTTGTAAGGGCAAGGAGATCGCCTACTTCGTGAAGATCTACCGCTAGTGAGGCCAGTCCTTCATGGGCGATGGCCATGATGGGATAGACAGGGTTGCTTCTTTGTGGACCCTTCGTGGGTGGAGCCCTCCGTGGACTCGCACAACCGTTACCCTCCGTGGGTTGAAGTCTCCATCAACGTGGATGTACGATAGCACCACCTATCGGAACCACGACAAAACATCCGTGTCTCGAATTGCGTTTGAATTCTCCAAACCCTTCCCTTTACATTCTTGCAAGTTGCATGCTTTACTTTCCGCTGCTCATAGACTCTTTGCATGCTTGCTTGAATTGTGTTAAGATTGCTTGGCTTGTGCAAAGATAGCTAAAATCTGCCAAAGACTAAAATTGGGAAAAGGATAGATTTTTAATTGGTCAAGTAGTCTAATCACCCCCCTCTAGACATACTTTCGATCCTACAGCAAGCTAAGCAACCTTGTAAGCCTCACAAGCTTGCGAAGGAGAGACACCTGGCACCATTAGAGCTCATACATTCAGATCTCTGTGAGATGAATGGTGTGTTGACTAAAGGCGGAAAGAAATACTTCATGACTCTGGTTGATGATTCCACTAGATTCTGCTATGCGTATTTGTTAAATACTAAGGATGAGGCTCTACACTACTTTAAAGTCTATAAGGCTGACGTTGAGAACCAACTTGAGAAGAAAATAAAATGAGTCCGGTCTAATTGTGGTGGAGAGTACTTGTCTAAAGAGTTTGATTTATTCTGTGTCTGACATGGTATTATTCATGAGAGGACGCCTCCCTACTCACCCCAGTCAAACGGGGTTTCCAAACAGAAAAAACGTACTCTAACTGATTTGGTTAACGTCATGTTAGATACATCGGGTTTATCCAAGGCATGATGGGGGGACATTGTATTGACATCATGTCATGTCCTAAATAAAGTTCCCACAAAGGATAATGAGACTACTCCCCATGAGCAATGGGAAAAGAAAATAACTACACTCTCTTACTTGTGAACTTGGGGCTGTTTGGCGAAAGTCAACGTGCCGATAACCAAAAAGCGCAAGTTGGGACCAAAGACCGTGGACTGCGTTTTTCTTGGCTATCCCAAGCATAGCGTTGGCTATAGATTTCTAGTGGTGAAATCTGATGTACATGACGAGAAGGTCGGTACGATCATGGAGTCTAGGGATGCTACATTTTTTGAGGATATTTTCCCCATGAGAGATATGCAAAGCACTTCTAAACTGGAATCTGATGAGACTCCTGAACCAGCCATCCCAATGGAATATTATGAACATAAAAGTGATGAGAGTTCCATAGAGGATGACGAGGAAGCTCCTATCACGAGCAAGAGACAAAGGACTGCAAAGTCCTTTGGTGATGATTTCCTCGTGCACCTCGTGGATGATGACACTCCCAGTTCCATTTCAGAAGCTTATGCATCTCCGGATGCTGACTACTAGAAGGATGCGGTCCGTAGCGAGATGGATTCCATCTTGGCTAACGGGACATGGAAAATCACTGATCATCCTTATGGTTGTCAACCATTGGGATGTAAGTGGGTGTTCCAGAAGAAGCTTAGGCCCGATGGTACTGTTGAGAAGTACAAGGCTAGGCTTGTGGCCAAGGGTTATACCCAGAAATAAGAAGATGATTTCTTCGACACTTATTCATCTATGGCTAGATTGACAACCATTCGAGTGTTACTCGCCTTGGCTGCCTCGCATGGTCTTCTCGTCCACCAGATGGACATTAAGACGGCCTTGCTTAACGGAGAGCTAGACAAGGAAATTTACATACAACAACCAGATGGCTTTGTAGTAAATGGTCAGGAAAGAAAGGTGTGCAAGCTAGTGAAATCTCTGTATGGCCTGAAACAAGCGCCTAAGCAATGGCATGGGATGTTCAACACTACTCTAACATCTGCTGGCTTTGTTGTTAACGAAGTTGGCAAACGCGTATACTATCTCTATGGTGGGGGCGAAGGAGATATACTGTGTCTGTCTGTCGATGACATACTGATATTTGGGACCCACCTCAAAGTCATTGAGGAGTTCAAGGCTTTTCTATCTCATAACTTTGAGATGAAAGACTTGGACATGGCTGATGTTATCTTGAACATCAAGCTACTGAGAAATTATGAGGGTGGAATTACACTTTTGCAATCCCACTATGTCGAGAAGATTTTGAGCTGGTTAGGATATTCGGACTGCAAACCTTCTGCAACACCATATGATCCTAGCGCGCGGATTCGAAAGTTCGAAGGCATGGCTATAGATTAATTGAGATATTCTCAAGTGGTTGGTTCACTGATGTACCTAGCATGTGCTACCCGTCCTAACATCTCATTTGTTGTGTGCAAACTGAGCCGGTTTGTTTCCAATCCGGGAGATGTGCATTGGCATACTGTTGAGCGAGTGATGCGTTATTTGCATGGTACTACGAACTATGGAATTCACTATTATGGGTACCCGACGGTACTTGAGGGGTATAGTGATTCGAATTGGATATCTTATGCTGATGAGATGAAAGTCACAAGTGGACATGTCTTCACACTTAGTGGTGGTGCTGTTTCCTGGAAGTCTTGCAAGCAGACGATCTTAACCAGATCGACTATGGAAGCAGAACTCATAGCATTAGACACATCATGCATCGAAGCAGAATGGCTTCGAGAGCTTTTGATGGATTTGCCGATGGTTGATAAACCAGTGCCGGCTGTCCTTATGAACTGTGACAATCAAACGGTGATTGTCAAAGCTAAGAGTTCAAAGGACAACATGAAATCCACAAAGCACATAAGAAGAAGATTAAAATCTGTTGAAAAATCAAGAAACTCTGGAGTAATAGCGTTGGATTATATCCAGACGGCTAAAAATCTGACAGACCCTTTTACGAAAGGGCTATCACAGATTTTTGATAGAAAATGTATCGAGGAAGATGGGTATGAGACCCACGTAAGTTGCCATTGGGGCAACCCAACCTATGTGATCGGAGATCCTGTGAATTAGGACCTGGAAAAACAATCCAACGGTCAACTGAGGAGAGTATCCTTAATAAGCCTACTCTGTTGGAGATGCAGTAATACTCTCAATTCTATAAGGCAGGATGACTTTTGTCTTAATGTGTTCCAAAGCTTATGTAAGCAAGATGCTAACCTACATAGCATTCTTTGAAGGAACACACTTATGTGAGTCCGACTGCTGGTCACAGTCTATGAGATTGGGTAATATCTAGTAAGCTCATGAGAAGGTACGGAGTATGACTAATGAGCTCCACCCATGGAGTTTAGCCTTCGGTAGCCACGTATCAGCTGACAATAGGCGAAACTTATGCACACCAAACTAACAATTTAAGCCATAGTCCATTGTTCAGTTGTAAAGAAGTTGAATCCTGTTGCTCTAGGTGAAAGTTCAACTTAATAGTCTCCACTGAAAATTCTGGTATATCAAACATTGTTTGGAACAGTTGACAAACTTATGTGCCTCGAGATCTGGTGGGGGGTTTGAAAGTGCGTTATATCGACTAGAGGGGGGGTGAATAGGCGATTTTTATGAAAGTCTTCAAAACGTGAGAGTTATGAAGACAAACAGTGAAGATTATGCCTATTACTATGCAGCGGAAGTTAGATTACACTAGGCCAGCCATGGTCATGTATTCAATAGAGTGAAAGCGCAATGACAAACAGCTTCAGTGTAATAAGGATCAGGTAGGAAGAAGTTATGAAGCCGAACAGATCATACATTCATGTTGTGAAGACAAAAGATAAAGCAAGCATGCAATGGCTTCACAATGAATAACTGTAAGTGAAAGGAAGTCAAGATGAAACCAGTGACACATTCAAGACAATGATTTGTTGGACCAGTTCCAGTTGCTGTGACAACTGTACGTCTGGTTGGAGCGGCTAGGTATTTAAACCAAAGGACACACAGTCCCGGACACCCAGTCAAGGACACTTAGTCCAAGACACCCAGTCCTCACCGTTTTCTCCTTGAGCTAAGGTCACACAGACCTCGCTCAATCACTCAGGTAAGTCTTCAAGGTAGACTCCCAAACCTTCACAGACTTCGTTCACTGGCAATCCACAATTTCTCTTGGATGCTCAGAACACGACGCCTAACCGTCTGGAGGATGCACAGTCCTCAAGTGTAATAAGTCTTCAAATCACACAGACACGAAGACTTAAGTGATGCCCAATTTACTCTGGCTCTGGGTGGTTAGGGCTTTTCTCCTCACTAGGAATTTTTCTCTGAAAGGCTTCGAGGTGGGTTGCTCTCAAACGACAAAAGCCGTGCACTGAAATCTGAGCAGCCAACCGTTTATGGTTGTGGGGGGTGGACTATTTATAGCCACTTGGCAACCCGACCTGATCTGTCCGAAATGACCCTGGGTCACTAAGGAACTGACACGTGTACCAACGGTCGAATTTTGAACTCACACGGCAACTTTACTTGGGCTACAAGTAAAGCTGACTTGTCTGACTCTGGACAAGATTTTCTCTCAAAGTCTTCGCTCGAAGACATAGGATTTGAATTAGGCATCACTACAGTCATTCTGACTGGTTCTTTTGGACCCCACTTAACAGTACGGTGATTCCTATGACACAACATAAATAAAATAAAACTATGAAGGATCTGAGTCTTCGAGTTCCATAAGCTTCATAGGGAGTCTTCTCATGTCATTGTCTTCAATATGAATATCTTCATAAACCACCATTGTCTTCAATGTCTTCGTACATTTTTAGGGGTCATCTCTGGTAATAAAACCGAATCAATGAGGGACTTCTACCTGTGTTTTCCTGCAATTCTCACAAACACGTTAGTCCCTCAACTAGGTTTGTCGTCAATACTCCAAAACCAACTAGGGGTGGCACTAGATGCACTTACAATCTCCCCCTTTTTGGTGATTGATGACAAACTAGTTGAAGTTTTCAACGGGGAACATAATTTGTGAGATAGTAAAGGAATTTGTCTTCATAAGTTGCAAGGGCTCCCCCTGAAGATGTGCATATAAGTAATTTGCCTTTTGAATGCAAATGCACATGGCAGGTTGTACTTGTGGAGATCCACTTCAACTTATGATGACAATCCACTATGCATGTGAAAGTATATGAAGATAATGACATGCATAATGGAAAATGGACGTCTGCAGTAAGAGATGAGTGTGGAATTTATCGTCGCACATGCGGAATTTATCTTCGCATAACGGAGTGACAAGCAGGTAGCAGACGGCCATCAAGGCTAAGTGTTACAACTCAAAGAAGCAAATGTAGCAAAAACGGGAGTTGTAAGCACGAAGCAAAATGTAGCAAAATATAGAGGCACCCGCCCAAAGTGACCCGCTTGAAGACTATAAACATCATGCTTCTCCCCCTTTTGTCAGTGATGACCAAAAAGGTTTGAAGACATAGAGTTTTCTACGCATTCCCAGGCGCAGCAGGGTCGGTGGAGTTGTTTGGTGGCGGTGCAGATGAGCTTGGTGCAGATTCGACATGTGTTGAAGCAGGTGGAGATGATGTCGCGTCGTCGTCTTCTTCAATAATCCGGGCAGACACGGTGGCAGCAGAAGAAGAGAATTCTGACTCTTCAAGTGATGGTGTGCTTTGCATCACAGCTCTTCTTGGAGGCGTGGAGTCAAATTGGAATCTCTCTCTGAAGCCATCCTCTTGCAGTTCAGCTTGATTTCTCATCATGGTGAGGCCTTTCCAAGTGCGGCGACAGGTCTCGTGTGCGACAAACGCATTCTTGGTTGCCAGATTTCTGATGCGATTGACGTCTTGCATGATGCTTCTCATCTGCCGTTTGAGCCAGTCGTGATGCCTATCTTGCTTTTGGTGAAGAGCCACAAGAATCTCTCGGTCATTGAGTGCTCGAGCGCGCTTCTTGGGTCTCTTGGCAGCTGTGCTGTCAGTGGCTTCAGTTGATGCAGGGGCACGTGTGGTGCCAGCCATTGGATACACTCGGGAGAGAGCTTCAACACCTTCAATATTTTGAGTGAAGCTCTGGTGTTCTGCATTTTGAAGACTTAATGGTTGCTTGCCAGGCTCTGGATATATTGCTTCAGCAGATGTGTCCACATCTGGCAAAAATATCCTATGGTTGCGGGCTGAGGATTGATAGGAGATTGCAGAGTGAAGCTTGATCAGCCTCATAACCCAAGGAGCATAGAACTTTAATCCAAACAGTTCTGAGGCAGACACTGCAAAGTGACGGATGAAGAGATCCTGTGCATTGAAGCATTTGCCATGTAGAATGCAGAAGATGAGAGTCTTCATTGCACCATCAATTGTCGCATATCGAGAGTGTCCCTTTACAGGCCATAGAGTCCGCCTTATGATATGATATATTGTTCTGGGCAAGTACTCTAAGTCTTCAACGAAGAACCTAGTTGGATAGGGTGCATTAGGAGGCAGTGGCTTCATCATTGAGAGCATCTGACTCATATCTGGCTCAGGACGCTGAAATATGCTCTCAGTTGCTTCAGCATGGAGTTGGCACCCTTCTTCAAAGAATTCGCCAGGAGTGGGAAGGCCGGTAAGCTCAATTAGGTTGAAAGCATTGGCTTCATGATGGATATTGCATGTCATCCACTCCAGAATCCATGTCTTCGGATCTCTGTTATAGCCTTTGATATGCAAAGTGGCATAGAACTGGAGCAGAAGCTCTTCGTTCCAGTGCTCTTCATCAGTGATAAATGGCAGCAAACCCACTTGCTTGAAGCAATCCAGTGCTTCTTCCAGACCAGGCAGACCAGCAACAGCTTCAACCTCAAGGCGCTTGTGAGGAAAGATGCGGCCTTGGTTGTATAGGAGGCATGAATAATAGCTGCGCTGTTGATGGCTCCAGAACCTATCTGATACAATCCGTTCCCTTGAATAAGGGTTCTTGGAGTGGTCGAAAAACGTGTTATCTGCCCTGAAGCCGTTGATGTTGAAGGAACCAGGAGCTGATGCAGGACCTGGGAACCTTGGCAGTCGTGGGATCGGCTTCTGGACCTGGGGTCTGTACGCAATATGATAGTTGAATTGTGGTCCTGCAGCAGACTCAGGCACAGAATGTTCAGGAGCAGTAGCTTCATTGTCTTCTGAAGCTATTGTTGGGTTGGGCTCCACATTTGCTTCGGCGTTGTTTGTGGCAGCCTCAACATTTGCAGACTCAGGCACGTTCTCCTAGAGAACTGCTTCTTGTTGGTGTGGGGGAGTTGGAGCTTGTGGTGTCTCTGCATGCTCTTCGGCTGATGCAGCCGGAATGTCGTCAGCAGCCTGAGCCCTTGGCCCTTTGCGAAGCCTACGGAATTTGGGCGACACTTGTGGAGTTGCAGTGGGCTGTGGCTCATCTTCCTCCTGTGGGCGATCTGCCCACGATGCATCTTGTGTGATTGGCGTCAATGGACGACCAATACTGATCAGTTCGCTTGTCTCAAGCTGAGGAAGGGCTGCATCACCTTGCACATTGTCTTGGAGACCAATGTCTTCAGCAGCGTAGGGTTCGTCTGCTGGAATGTCTTCAGTGTTGGGTTCATGCACAGTCAACTGACGATCTGCGTCAGGATAGCGGACGGAGAGGGGTTCAACTGTCAAGGGCTCTGTGGGAGCAGCCCGAGATTTCTTGGTCTTGCGCTTCTTGATGATGGGTTCAGAAGGAGAGGCTTCAGAATGTTTTCTTTTCTTAGCTTCAGCCTCTGCAGTCCGTGTCTTCTTGTGCTGTGAGGCGGTTGATCGACTCTTTGGCTTCGAGCCAGTCGTTGCAGCGGGGAAGACAATCGGAGCAGTTTCTGACCTTGGCGCTTCAGGTTCAGGCACAACAGCCTTCTTTTTCTTCTTCGCGGCCATCCTGGGGTCAATGCCAGGACGCCCAAGTGCCTTGCGTTTCTCCGCCTCATTGTAGGCCTGCACGCAGCGATCAGCCAAAGTCTTCATGCATTCTCGCGAGCCTTGAGCTTCGGCACACGTCTTCAGGAAGTTCTCTTTCAGCTCGTGCAACATGATCTTGAAGTTTCTCACTTCTTGCACACTGAGCTTGGCCACGTGCTTCTTGAACTGATCCTTTTCATAATCAATTTTCTGCTTCAGTTCTACAATGCGCTGGGCTATTGCAAGTTCTGAAGCAATTGCGCCTTGAAAAGCAACGCTGAGGCCTATGGGCAGCTGCAGATCGTTGAAGCTGATGTCCGGTGAGGCAAACCATTCATCGATGAAGTTGTGGATGATGGCGACATCAAACAGAGGCAGATTGTTGAAGATTTCAGCCTCCTCCTTGCTCTTGATGAGCTGCTCAAGAGCATCATCTCCAAGATCTTCATCGCTTGAGAGATCAATGGCTTCGCAGCGCAGAATGTCAGCAGTTGTGAGCTCTTTGCCTGTGTGTGGCTGAGGCTTCTTGGCTTCTTGGGGCTTGGACACTCGTGATAAACCTTCTGACTGCACACTGGCTTCAGGAGGTGCATTTGCTAAAGGCTTCACTCTTGCGATCTTGGGAGAAGCGGCTGGCTTTGAAGCTTTTGGCTTCTTCTGCTTCGGCTTCGGCGCAGCAGGGGCGTCATCTGACTCAGTATCTGCTGGAGGGTCATTCACAGCAGTCCCTTGGACTAGGATGCGAGTGATGAGGCCTGCAAGATTGGCATACGGCCCGATGATATTGGGATCGGCGTTGCGTGTGCCATCTGCCCTTGGTGAGGAGGGACCAGGGTTGAAGTCAAGCCCAAATTTCTTCTTGTTTATCTTTGCTGACTGTTGTGCAAACTAAAAGTTGCGCTTGAAGAGATTATCATCGCAGCACCAGAGAAGTGATGACTGATGTGCCTCAGCTGGCTGTGGTCCTCTCACCATGCATGGATAGAAGCCTTGAGCAATGGCTTCGACTCTGGACCTGGGTACGAGATTTTTGTATAGTACGTCTCCCCACGGTCTCTTGATGGCGCACTTCTCCGCATATTCCTAGTGACGAAGCGGTAGTGGAACCATTGCTCTGCCCAATATCTTCGAATCCATTGGATTCGTGTCTTGCGCTGACCATAGCTTTCTTCAGGATTAGTTTTGTACATCTCTGCCAATTCATCAGGCAGATCTTTGGACGTTTCACCACGTCGTTGTCTGCCTCCCTTCCTTGATGCTGTTTCTGAAGCCATGAATAACTTGGAAGGCTTCAAGATGTTCAAAGGCTTCAAAGGCTTCCTTTTGCAAGAACTGGCTTCAGGAGAGTTGATGTGATGCTGCAAGTACTCTGCAAATGAATGCAGACTATGAGAACCAAAGGATTCTCCCACGGACATGTACCTGTGACAGCATTAAGGTGCGAGGGAAGGGGAAGAGGTCATATGCATTCTCAGAAGATTTTGAAGATAAATCGGTTTAGAAGACATTGACCTCATGGTGCGAAGACATTCACTCACAGGTAAGAAGTTGGTTCCAGATTTGTACGAACCCACAGATCAGTACAAGTGAGGAATCTAACTACCTTATGAAGCACAAGTGAATATACTAGGCATGTCATGAGATGTAGCGAGATAACTAACTGATGTGAAGAGAAACTCCTTATGGCAGAAAGTGACTGAACTATGGGATCAAAAGAGGCTGTAAAAAGAGGTTTTATTTACCACACTTGGAACTGCTAGACGAAGTGAGAGTTGAGGTCGAGCAGTTCGATCCTCCGTGCCCTAACTTGGCGACGGAAGACACCTACGGCGACGGCGGAGAGAGCGATGTCCGCTGTCGGCGTGAAAACGGCGTCGGAGAGGTTGCGGCAGTGAAGCGCTTCGTCGCTGGCGTCGTCGAGTGCTAGCGGTGGCGCTAGGGTTCGTGCGAGGGTGGAAGAAGGAGATAATGACCGCAGTGAATCGTGTATTTATAGGGATAGAGGCGGCACTGCGCTATTACGCAGGTACCCCTGGCGGTTCGCATTTGAGGCACGCGTGGCCAGTTAGAGGAAGATTGGGATTTGTTCCACGTCCCACGCACGCCTAAATTGTCGGGCGGTCGTTCCTGCTTCTCCGGATCTTATGTGGAGGAATGAGCATTAAAAACGGACTTTTATGGTTGTCACTATGTCTTCAGCTGACAAGGACACAGTGAAGACATTTGACCGTTTCAACAGAATGCATATGACTTGGTGAGATAGAGTTTGAGATAGAAAGCATAGAGAGGTTAGGGTCCGATCACATTCACTTAGTTCAAAAGATTCAACCAAGAAGACATAGCTATAAGTGAATGCTGTAGAGGACAGAACATCAGTACATATATATCCATATAATCAACGCAGTGAAGATAATCATGAAGACATACTGAGAATGAAGCCAAACCAATTGTGAAGACATTGAGAGGTAACGCCATGAGAGAAACACTTCAAAATGGAACGTTTGGTGGTGGCGTTACCCACCGTATAGGAAGTATTAGACCCAGACACGGCGCACAATTATCGTGGCGCTCCGAAGTCAAATTCCACATTAATGTATTCATACTTAGAATGTATGTCTTCATTGTTTGAAGATATACGCTACTTCGTGTGTTGCACATCTAAGTCATCAATATGCTTAAGTGTTAGGATGTGTGCCTGATCACAGGACATTTGAGGATTCCAAGATATTTAGCTCACACCGTAACTTGCAAAATCTCTTCTCATCCAAGGGCTTGGTGAAGATATCTGCCAATTGCTCTTCAGTGTTGACGTGTATGATATCAATGTCTTCCTTCACAACATGATCTCTTAGAAAGTGATGACGAATTTCAATGTGCTTTGTCTTCGAGTGCTGAACTGGGTTGTTGGCAATCTTGATGGCGCTTTCGTTGTCGCAGTAAAGTGGCACTTGCTTCAGATGAATGCCATAATCCTTGAGTGTTTGCTTCATCCACAGAAGCTGAGCGCAGCAAGATCCAGCAGCAATGTATTCAGATTCAGCAGTGGAGAGTGATACACAGTTCTGCTTCTTTGAAGACCAACATACAAGTGATCGTCCCAGAAAGTGACATGTGCCTGATGTAGACTTGCGATCAACTTTGTCACTAGCATAATCAGCATCCGAAAATCCAACCAAATCAAACTCTGAGCCCTTTGGATACCATAATCCTAGAGTTGGGGTGTGAGCCAAATATCGAAGAATTCGCTTCACAGCTAAGTGATGCGACTCCTTTGGTGTCGCTTGAAATCGAACACACATGCAAACACTAAGCATGATATCTGGCCTAGATGCACATAAATAAAGCAAGGACCCAATCATGGAGCGGTATACCTTTTGATCGAACTCTTTACCATTGTCGTCGGGACCCAGATGATGCTTGGCTGGCATTGGTGTTGTGAAGCCTTTGCAGTCTTGCATACCGAACTTCTTCAGGCACTCTTTAAGATATTTCTCTTGAGATATGAAGATGCCGTTGCGTTGTTGCCGTATTTGAAGACCGAGGAAGAACTTCAGCTCCCCCATCATGGACATCTGATATTGCTCTTGCATCATATATCCAAACTCTTCACTATACTTCTGATTGGTGCAGCCGAAGATAATGTCATCCACATATATTTGGCACACAAACAGTTCACCATCATATGTCTTCGTGAAAAGAGTGGGATCCAGGGAACCAGGTATGAAGCCTTTGCTTTTCAAAAAGTACTTGAGTGTATCATACCAGGCCCTAGGGGCTTGTTTGAGGCCATACAGTGCCTTGTTGAGCTTGTATACCATATCAGGATGTTTTGGATTTTCAAAGCCAGGTGGTTGTGCAACATACACTTCTTCTTCAATCTTGCCATTGAGAAAGGCACTTTTCACATCCATCTGAAAGAGAAGTATGTTATGATGATTTGCATAGGCCAGCAGTATGCGTATGGCTTCAAGCCTAGCCACAGGAGCAAATGTTTCATCGAAGTCAATGCCCTCCACTTGAGTATATCCTTGAGCAACGAGACAAGCTTTGTTTCTGACAACTTGACCATGCTCATCTTGCTTGTTGCGGTATATCCATTTGGTGCCTATTATGTTGTGCTTCCGTGGATCAGGACGCTTAACCAGTTCCCATACATTATTCAGCTCAAACTGTTGAAGCTCTTCTTGCATAGCTTGAATCCATTCAGATTCCATGAAGGCTTCTTCAACTTTCTTGGGTTCTGATATTGAGACGAATGCGAAATGCCCACAGAAGTTTGTTAGCTGAGTTGCCCTTGAACGAGTGAGTGGACCAGGTGCATTGATGCTGTCAAGTATTTTGTCAATTTGTACTTCATTTGCAACACGAGGGTGTGTGGGGCGAAGACTTTGCTCTTGCTGATCTATGTGGTCATTTGAAGGTATATCTTCAGGCTGAGCATTGTCTTCATGTGGATCAGGTGCTGAGATGATAAGTTCTTCTTTAGGATGAGCTTCAGAAGGTACAATTTCTCCAGTTCCCATAAGCTTGATTGATTCATTTGCTGGAATTTCATCTAGCACATTTGGCAATTGCTCTCTTTGTGATCCATTGGTTTCATCAAATCGCACATCCACTATTTCAACCACTTTGTAGTGGAAGAGATTGTAGACTCTGTAGGAGTGCGAATCCTTTCCATATCCAAGCATGAAGCCTTCATGTGCTTTTGGTGCAAACTTTGAGGTGTGGTGTGGGTCCTTGATCCAGCATTTTGCGCCAAATACTCTGAAGTAACTGACATTTGGCTTCTTGCCAGTTAGGAGTTCATAAGATGTCTTGTTCAGAAGCTTGTGAAGATAAACACGATTGATTGTATGGCATGCAGTATCAATGGCTTCAGTCCAGAATTTTCTTGGAGTCTTGTATTCATCTAGCATTGTTCTGGCCATCTCAATGAGTGTTCTATTCTTGCGTTCAACGACGCCATTCTGCTGTGGCGTGTATGGAGCTGAGAATTCATGTGTGATGCCCAAGGTATCCAGATATGTATTAAGGCCAGTGTTCTTGAATTCAGTGCCATTGTCACTTCTGATGTGCTTTATCTTGGCGCCAAAATTGTTCATAACTCGATTTGCGAAGCGTCTGAAGACATCCTGCACTTCAGTCTTGTAAAGGATTATGTGCACCCAAGTATATCTAGAATAATCATCAACAATTACGAAGCCATAGAGGCATGCAGAAGTAGTAAAAGTTGAGTAGTGAGTGGGACCGAAAAGATCCATGTGAAGCAGTTCGAAGGGTTGAGTAGTGGTCATGATTGTCTTCGAAGGATGTTTTGCCCTTGTCATCTTCCCTGCTTCACAGGCACCGCATAAGTGATCTTTCTTGAACTTGACGCCCTCGATGCCTATGACGTGCTCTTTCTTCGCAAGGGTGTGGAGGTTCCTCATGCCAGCATGCCCAAGCCTTCGATGCCAAAGCCAGCATTCTGAAGCTTTTGCAAGAAGACATACTGCAAGTTGTGGTCCTGCTGAGAAATCTACCACATACAAATCACCTTTCCTATACCCTTCAAACACTAGAGATTTGTCAGATTCCATTAGCACCAGGCAGCGATATTTGCCAAACATTACAATCATATTCAAATCGCAAAGCATTGAGACAGACATTAAGTTGAAGCCAAGGGATTCAACAAGCATGACTTTATCCATGTGTTGATCCTTTGAGATTGCAACTCTACCTAGACCCAATACCTTACTTTTACCAGTGTCAGCGAATGTAATGTGGCTCTTGTCGGATGGACGTAAAGTTGAGTCCATAAGAAGGCTTCTTCTGCCAGTCATGTGATTTGTACACCCACTGTCAATAATACATTCTGAAGACTTTGAAGTCGCTGGTGTCGTACCCTACAGTGCAGTTAGGGGGATAGGCTTCACGAAGAGTGTTGTGAAGCATAAACATTTGACGAACCAGTGGGTTATGAAAACTTAGATCCAGATTAGGACTAATGGGGAGAGTAGTATGCGATTCAGGAACGAAGTACATAATGATGCCATTTGGGCAGTTTATCTTGCGCCCCACAAGATTTTTATGGTCCCCAGCAATAGCATCAGAAGATTTTGTTTTTGTGCTGGAGACCTTTCCCTGCAAAAGAGAGTTAAGCTTTCTTAACCACCCACATCTTCAAGGGTGGCTTAGAAGCTATGAGTCTAAGTGCAGCATCTGAGCATTTTGGCTTTGAAGCCTTAGCAAACAGTCTAGCAGGGGGACAATAATACTCATAGGCATAAGCAGAATAATTTTTGGTCATATGAATATGACGGTTCGATGAACCGCTCTCATATTCATATACCTGAGTATGGTTTCCCTGCAAAACATTTGCGTTAGTGTGACTCAGGTGAGTCCTCTGTCTGTATGAAGCCTTTGGACCGAGGTTTGTCTTCTTCAAGTGAGGTGTCATGAAGACATTCACAGGAAGATTTTCCAGACATGTTTTCGGAACCCAGATCTTCTTCATAGGCGGTCCATTCCTGTAGTTAGTACCAATGTACCTGGCAAACACTTCACCATTCTGATTCTTAAACAGTTTATAGTTTGCATCAAAGGATTCATCAATGATAATTGGGTTAGCACAAGTGAAGCCAGATAAATTAGATGGATCTGCTGAAAGTTCCTTTGCAGCAACCCATGTAGTTTTGGGGTACTGCTCAGGTTTCCAGTAAGAGCCATCTGCATTGATTTTCCTCACGAACCCAACACCCTCTTTCCTAGGGTTTCGGTTCAGAATCTGCTTCTTAAGGACATCACATAATGTTTGATGCCCTTTCAGACTTTTGTACATCCCTGTTTCAAGCAATGTCTTCAACCTAGCATTCTCATCAGCAATAGCAGTGGTATCCTCAGCAGAGGGGTTAGTTGCCACATCAACAGTTGAAGATATTGGAACAGTAGTAGTAGTGGAACATTCAGCAACAGAATTAGCATTATTACGCTCAATGCATTTAAGACATGGTGGTTCAAATCCTTCTTGAGCGGGACTGATCTGTTCGGCGCGAAGTGACTCGTTTTCCTTTTGAAGATCTTCATGAGCCACCCTCAATTTCTCAAGTTCTTGCTTCCTTTGAAGATAGTCATAGGAAAGCTTTTCATGAGTTGTTGAGAGAGTATCATGACGATCTTCAAGTTCCTGATACTTAACGTGAAGGTTTTTTATGTCTTCAATTAAGGATTCAGATCGAGTCATTTCAGCACCCAACAGATCATCGCTTCTGTCTAACAGTTTTTGAATATGTTCCATAGCTTTCTGTTGTTCAGTTGCAATTTTAGCAAGTGTTTTGTAGCTAGGTTTTGAATCACATTCAGAGTCATCGTCACTGGATGTTTCATAGCGAGTGGTGCGTGTGTTTACCTTGGCACCGCGTGCCATGAAGCAGTAGGTAGGAGTGGAGTCGTTCTTGTCATTTGCGTCGGTGTCGGTGATGCAGTTATTGTCTTCAGTGTTGAAGATGGACTTGGCAATGTATGCTGTAGCCAGACTCGCAATGCCAGAATCAGACTCCTCCTCAGACTCCACCTTTGCCTCCTCAGATGCGGACTCCTCTTCTGAATCCATCTCCTTTCCAACAAACGCACGTGCCTTGCCAGATGAGCTCTTCTTGTGTGATGAAGACTTTGATGAAGACTTGGAAGAAGACTTTGAGTGTTTCTTCTTCTTGTCGTCAGAATCATATTCCTTGCTCTTCTTCTTCCTTCTGTTCTCATTGTCCCACTGTGGACACTCAGAGATGAAGTGCCCAGTTTTCTTGCACTTGTGACATGTTTTCTTCTTGTAGTCATGAGCAGAAGCTTCATCATTCCTTGAGCTTGATCGTGAAGATTTTCTGAAGCCTTTCTTCTTGGTGAATTTTTGAAACTTCTTCACTAGCATTGCAAGTTCTCTTCCAATGTCTTCAGGATCATCAGAACTGCAGTCAGATTCTTCTTCAGATGAGGAGACAGCTTTTGCCTTCAAGGCACGAGTTCGCCCATAGTTTGGACCGTAGATATCTCTTTTCTCAGAAAGCTGAAACTCATGTGTGTTGAGCCTCTCAAGTATGTCAGACGGATCGAGTGTCTTGAAATTAGGACGTTCTTGAATCATCAGGGCCAGGATGTCAAACGAACTATCAAGTGATCTCAGCAGCGTCTTGATGATTTCATGTTTGGTGATCTCAGTGGCACCGAGGGCTTGAAGCTCATTTGTGATGTCAGTGAGCCGGTCAAATGTGTGCTGGACATTCTCATTGTCATTTCGCTTGAAGCGGTTGAAGAGGTTGCGAAGAACACTGATTCTTTGATCTCTCTGGGTTGAGATGCCTTCATTGACCTTGGAGAGCCAGTCCCAGACTAGCTTTGATGTCTTCAAGGCACTCACACGACCATACCGTCCTTTGGTCAGATGACCACAGATGATATTCTTGGCAGTAGAATCCAGTTGAATGAACTTCTTGACATCAGCAGCAGTGACACCTTCTCCAGCCTTGGGAACGCCGTTTTCGACGACATACCATAGGTCGACGTCAATGGCTTCAAGATGCATGCGCATCTTATTCTTCCAGTAGGGATATTCAGTTCCATTGAAGACGGGGCAAGCAGCGGAGACTTTGATTATCCCTGCAGTCGACATAGCTAAAACTCCAGGTGGTTAAACCGAATCACACAGAACAAGGGAGCACCTTGCTCTGATACCAATTGAAAGTGCGTTATATCGACTAGAGGGGGGTGAATAGGCGATTTTTATGAAAGTCTTCAAAACGTGAGAGTTATGAAGACAAACAGTGAAGATTATGCCTATTACTATGCAGCGGAAGTTAGATTACACTAGGCCAGCCATGGTCATGTATTCAATAGAGTGAAAGCGCAATGACAAACAGCTTCAGTGTAATAAGGATCAGGTAAGAAGAAGTTATGAAGCCGAACAGATCATACATTCATGTAGTGAAGACAAAAGATAAAGCAAGCATGCAATGGCTTCACAATGAATAACTGTAAGTGAAAGGAAGTGAAGATGAAACCAGTGACACGTTGAAGACAATAATTTGTTGGACCAGTTCCAGTTGCTGTGACACTGTACGTCTGGTTGGAGCGGCTAGGTATTTAAACCAAAGAACACACAGTCCCGGACACCCAGTCGAGGACACTTAGTCCAAGACACCCAGTCCTCACCGTTTTCTCCTTGAGCTAAGGTCACACAGACCTCGCTCAATCACTCAGGTAAGTCTTCAAGGTAGACTCCCAAACCTTCACAGACTTCGTTCACTGGCAATCCATAATTTCTCTTGGATGCTCAGAACGCGACGCCTAACCGTCTGGAGGATGCACAGTCCTCAAGTGTAATAAGTCTTCAAATCACACAGACACGAAGACTTAAGTGATGCCCAATTTACTCTGGCTCTGGGTGGTTAGGGCTTTTCTCCTCACTAGGAATTTTTCTCTCAAAGGCTTCGAGGTGGGTTGCTCTCAAACGACAAAAGCCGTGCACTGAAATCTGAGCAGCCAACCGTTTATGGTTGTGGGGGGTGGACTATTTATAGCCACTTGGCAACCCGACCTGATCTGTCCGAAATGACCCTGGGTCACTAAGAAACTGACACGTGTACCAACGGTCGAATTTTGAACTCACACGGCAACTTTACTTGGGCTACAAGTAAAGCTGACTTGTCTGACTCTGGACAAGATTTTCTCTCAAAGTCTTCGCTCGAAGACATAGGATTTGAATTAGGCATCACTACAGTCATTCTGACTGGTTCTTTTGGACCCCACTTAACAGTACGGTGATTCCTATGACACAACATAAATGAAATAAAACTACGAAGGATCTGAGTCTTCGAGTTCCATAAGCTTCATAGGGAGTCTTCTCATGTCATTGTCTTCAATATGAATATCTTCATAAACCACCATTGTCTTCAATGTCTTCGTACATTTTTAGGTGTCATCTCTGGTAATAAAACCGAATCAATGAGGGACTTCTAACTGTGTTTTCCTGCAATTCTCACAAACACGTTAGTCCCTCAACTAGGTTTGTCGTCAATACTCCAAAACCAACTAGGGGTGGCACTAGATGCACTTACAGGGTTGATGGATTATGGATGGGCTTAGGCACATATAAGACACTAATCCCTGGTTAATCTTAAGGCCCATGTATGAGATGGCAAGTGGTGGTAAATTTAGTCCCACCTTGCTAGTTGAGGAGAGCTGAGACCCCTTTATAAGGGCTGCTCTACCACTTGCCATTGGGAGCTTGGGAAGAGGACTGGTACACGCGCGCTCCTCCTCCTCCTCCTTCGCCCGCCTCGCCATGCCTCATCACGACGCGCGCGGGTTGCGGAAATGAGCTGAGCCGAAGCTTATTTTTGCCGCTCAGAAATGAATTAATTAATCAGGGATTAATTAACGAGTCGCTAACAGGTGGGCCACTGTCTGAGACATTGGACTGTGGGCTAACTTGCGTTTTCGAGATTCGTCGACTCCGTTCGCGGGTGTGCGACCCTTCTCCGGGAACGACGACTCCCTTCCCGGGAGTGCGTCAACTCGGTCGTGGGCCTCCCCCCAGGCCCACGACTTTCTACCCGACGGACTATAAAGAAGACTCTGGCCAGTGGAGTGATCTAGTTCGGTTCACTCACTCCCTCTCGCGTGACCTAGTTGTCTACTGTTCCTCACTCTGTGCTGTCTTCGGCGACCCCATCCCGACGACCGCGTGCACGGCTGGTCGGGAAAGCAGGTGCCTTCGGAACCCCGTCGTTCGAAATCCTGCCCGGGAGAACGGCAATAAGGTTTTTGGGGAGCGTCTCGACGCGCCTGCTCCCGATCCGTCCCCAACACCGTCCGCCTATGCTTCCACTACTTCCCCTGCATCGACACCATGGCCGACGACGCAGCCGTCAAGAAGAAGGTCATAGACGACGCCGAGGCAGCTGCTGCCGCCGCCGTGTTGGCCTGGCCAACCGGAAGGTATGATCTGTTCATCCCTCGTTTACTCGTACTTGTACTAGCCGTATATGTGCTGCTCATAGATGGTTCGCTTTTATGTTCTGTACGTGCTAGTATGTTTAGGTATCGTTATGAGATGCATACCTTTTATGCCATGCTTATCGTTTACTTGTGGATTAGTTTAATCGAAAAAGCGCTAATATTTCCAACACAAACTACACTCCACCTGGCACGTGAGGAAAGCACCGAAACCTCACTGACTGAAGGGCCCGAGCACAACAAAGCAGCGACGGTTTAGTCCTTGACAAGAGTCAAGAGGTGAAGAGGTTCGCCGGGCTAATCCCGGTCTTGCTCTCGCCTCAAGTGCTTTTCCGGCTTCACACACAAAGCAAACACCCCAGTTCAGCTCTCCCCGTTCACCACCCAGGGCCAGGGGTCAGGCACTGTTCCACTGGTGAGCGATGGCGATGGTCACGGCTGACTCCTCCGCCGCCGCCGACGCCGCCACGAAGCAGCCAGAAGCCGACAAGGATTACAGCTCCTACAACGGCGCCTCCACCGCGGGTGTGGGCGGAGGGGCCCGCCGCGGCGGCGGCGGCGGCGGCGTTGTGGAATCTGTGGTGGCGCGGTGGAAGCGGGAGGACATGCTCGACAAGTGCCCCCTCGCGCTGCACGCCGCCGCCGCCGCCTTCGCCTTCGTCGCGCTCGTGCTCGTCGCCTCCAACCAGCACGGCGACTGGATGCAGTTCGACCGCTACCAGGAGTACATGTAAGCCGATTTGAGCTTGGCCGCCTAGGGCTGGTCTTCGATCCGGTGCTTCTTAAGCGTCTTACATCTGCTGTGTTGTTGCTAGATACCTGCTGGCGATCGCGGCGCTGGCCTTCGCCTACTCGCTGGCGCAGGCGCTGCGGCACGCGCACCGGATGCGCAGCGGCGCCGACCCCATCCCCGCGCCGTCCGCGAGGCTTTTCGATTTCATTGCTGACCAGGCGAGTTGCTTCGACCTGTTGTTAGTTTGCAGCTGTTATCATCACTTCTCCTTGTTATCTGATAAGAGTTCATGTGGTTTGAATCTCTCAATTGGACCAATGTTGGTTGCTCAGGGAGGGGAAAGTAGGGAACGGTATAATATTAATAAGAGATAAGAGATCTCAGCAGATAAAGTGTGGCCGAAATTTACCATGTTAAAGTAAGAATAGCGACAGGGGAGTAGAGATTCCAATTCCATTTGTAAAAGAGACATCAATCCACTAGACTAGGTTTTTTTTCTATGTGTGGAATCCAATACACTGATACCCTGATAGGTACTGTATTGTTCTTCGATTGGCTTTGGAATGGGGGTGTTTTTTAACTGTTAGAGTAAGATTGGTCTATGGAATGTAGAACACTGCAACATTCTGGTCCAAGACATAGCTACAATTTCACAAATTACAACCCATACCGCCTCTTGTTTCTTTGTGGAAACAACTAAAATATGGTACATGTAGCTCTCGATAATGGTCCAATAGTTCAATCTGTATGGCAACCCAACAACAACCATCTCTGATAATGTTGTGGCGTTGGAATGGGGAGATTAGAGTGGTTGGGGAGTGGTTAGGGCCAGCCATGAGCTATTAGAAGTTGCTCCATGTTCGATGTATGTTCTCAATCATTGGTTTGCTTCGAGCTTTGGAATAGTACAATACTAGATGGCAAAAAATAGTTCATGTTGTCCATTGCATGCTGTGTAAATTCAGATAAATGGATGTAATTGTTGCCTTTCAAATGTTTTGGGACCACATTTACTTAGGATGCCCTGGAGGGTATGGATGTTTTAAACCCGTGCTGTTGCTACTTAATTAACTTTTTTTATGAGCTTCTGTCTTCTGCAAATAATATGATTGTTTAGCAGCTTACTTTCATGGCTTTGAATCCCATGTGAAGAAACAATGGAATTTGTATTAGTGGACCCCAATATGCTACTGATACTTAGAAGTAGTTTTGCTGGAACTTGGCCCTTGCTAAATTTACTTTACCGGTGCAAATAGCTAAGTTTTGTTAATTAATGAAAGTATGACTAATAATGTGGCTAGTCAGAATGCTGCAGTTTATGAAATTCTTACACATGCATACTTAAAGAAATCAGTTTTTGGACCAAACATGTTTTCCATGTTAACCCTTGGATTTTTCGGATAATGGCTAAACTGCTGTTGTGGTTATATTTTATCTCAGGCTTTTGTTTTGTGCCATGGTACCATGTTGAATGCAAGATTACAAAATAGTAGTATATTCTGGATTGAGCTAGCTTCCAAAACCTGCAGTGGACTTGCCTGTCAATTGTTGTGTTTCTTGAAAAATATGTCAGTCAAAATTTCATAATGATGAAATTTGGTGCCCCCGCTAATAGAAACTGGTGAACATATTCGCAGGTAGTCGCATACTTGCTGATGTCTGCTCTGTCAGCGGCTATCCCTATCACGAACCGCATGAGAACAGCTGTGATCAACAACTTCACTGACGCGACCGCTGCGGCGATCAGCATGGCCTTCCTTGCATTTGTTGCCCTCGCCTTGTCAGCCACGGTTTCGGGGTACAAGCTCTCCAGACAAATGTACATGTGATGATGTGAATCTTCACTGTAAAAGAGTTAATTGTGACACGAATCATTCATTTCAGAGAAGCAAAGTGTGTGGTGTCCCTCTTCCACACGAATGTGTTGTGCCTTACGGTGATTAGTGATCATTTTTGGTAGCCACCACATTTGTACATAGGTTTACAAGTAGCATTCCTTAATAGTACAATGCTATTTTCTTCAAGTTCTGTTCTTCCATTGTGACTCCGACAACATATTGCTGCTGTGATGAGATAGGCTGGAGCTATGCTGCGGATGAGCCTCTCACTGAGGATCAAACTTTAACTCTGAACCTACATGGCACACTCCCGTGTACGAAGCATCTAGCTGGTGAGGCGGTGCTGCGGTATATTTTTCTTCCGCCAAAGCGGGATTTGTGTCTCGTGGGTAATCAGAATGTGCGTGAAAAATGATTGCCATCTCAGCCTAGTACTTGTTGTGGGAAAGGCGTAAATTGGTGCACTGCCATCTCAGCCTAGTACTTGTTGTGGGAAAGGCATAAATTGCTGCATAAGGAGACAACTGGGAAAGGTTAGAACACGGACTAGAATTTTATGGGGATCCGTGCTCTTACAACCAGTTTTGTTACTGTTTCATCTCCAAAGGTGTCCATAACAAGAGGGGGTTGATCATGCTCTCCCCTGGGTTTTGTTAAACTTAATGTTGATGCCTTTTTTTTACCATGATTTGCTTATTAGGGGTATGATTGAGGCGGTACTAAGAGATGACAAAGGCAGATTCATTGTTGGGAGGAATGGAAAGATAAACTGGTGCAGATGTCCTGTTGGCTGAAGCTTTGGCTCTCAAATTTAATATATCGCTTGCGCAAAGGACGGTATGCAATCATATTATTATTAACTCGGTCAACCTAGAGGTGATTGATACCATGGAGGATGGAGAACGGTAGGCACGGCTGGCAGCGGCAGCCTTTAATGATTGCTTTCATTTTGCTTGAGGTTTCTCTATTTCTAGATTGGAGCATTGTGATACAAAAACAAATAAAGTTCCTCACGAGCTTGCTAGATTAGCTAAATTTTCTTTGACTTCTGATTGGTTTGAGGAGCCATGAAATGAAATTGTACACATCCTCACAAACGATGTAATAGTTATTACAAATGAAAGCTTGCGGTTTTCTTCAAAAATAAACTCTAGGGTTATGAACTGGGCCTATTGTTTTGAAACCCTCCTCAACTTTTACGTTTTTTTTTTCTGGATTAAAGTTACCATGCATTAACATGTGAGTTGCTGAACAAATCAGAACTAGTCACCGGCATTAAAAAGTTACTCCCTCTATTCCAAAATAATTGAAGTTCAAGAATTATCATAAGCAAAAAAATTTTAATGTAAGTAACACGTTATTAAGTTTGATGATGTCTATACAAAATCTGCTAAGATCTATAACATCAAATACCTATATAAAATATGCTAAAATCTACAACATCAAACACATACAAAATCTGCTAAGATCTACGGCATTAAATACATATAGTATGGAAATATAGTTTATAACAAACCTACTAAAACTAATTTCGTATTGTAGATGTTGAAATATTTTTCTATAAACTTGGTGATACTTAAATAGGTTAGACTTAGGAAAAACCTAGAACTTCAATTAATTTTGAGCATACAAAGTATCTAGTCGGTAATATGTGAGTTCCTGACTATCCACAAGTAGTTATTACTTGAGTAGGGCATTTTGGAGACCGAGCTCCATGGAGCCCTTTATTTTGAATAATTCAAAATTCATAAATTTCACTTTCAAAAACTTCTGAAAAAATACACATGTATGCAAGGATGTAAAGTGTATGTGTGAAAATTTCAGGATGAAATACCTTGAATTGCAAGCTGTACAAAAAAACCAAAATCATGGACTTTATAGATGAACAATATATATGCTAAAAGGCTTCAGATTTGTCTTTTTTGTGTAGCTCACATTTTAATGTATTTCAGCCTGAAAATTTGCACACATGTACATTATGTATCTAGGTATATGTGTATTTATTTTCAGAATTTTTTGAAACTGAAAAGTTTGAATTTTAAAGTTTTCAAATAAAGGCCTCCATGGAGCTCGGTCTCCGTTTGGCATTTTCGTTATTACTTTCACATTATACCTTACTTGTGTGTGTTAATAGCCACTAATATGAAAGTTATCGTGATATTTCCAGATAGTCAACGACTTCAAAATTAGACTTTACTTGAGTCATCGGGTAAGGGTGCCATAGTGATAACTGTGACATGGGCAACTAGGTAACTACATCAAGTCTTAAAAAAAAACTACATCAAGACCATGTTGGTATGATATCTTTTCATGAACAATTAAGTGTGCACATGCAACACACGTATCTTCAAGGGGTCATGATTCACTCTCTCCTAACGTATACCGCTAAGAGGATACCGGTGACGACAATTTGCCCCTTCCCTTTGTCATCGAGATAGTGGGTCTCCAGCTCCTTAGTCCTGCTCCCCCTCCCTTTGTCGTCGAGATAGTGGATCGCTGCCTCCTTAGTTCGTCGATCCCACGACGAGAGGTCTAAGGGCACCATGGCGCTTCCACGACAGCGTGTACATAGGTTTCGCATTGCCGTTTGTAGGGGCATCACATCACTAGCGAGGAAATCGTTGCACCGGAATAGTTTACCCTGCTCGCCTCCACATGGGCCGTGCTGTAGTGAACCAAAAAAATAATCAGAAACATAACATTCGTGCAATATTTTTGTTCTTCCAAGGGAAATAACAATATGTTAATCATCATGAAAAGAGTTACAATGTCACTTACAACCAGCGGGCTAATATCAACAGGGTATTCATCTAACCAAGCTATGAGCACATAAATTTCTTGACAACGCCACAAGTTCATTTGCTACTTTAATGCTCACTCTCTCCCCAACGTCCTTTGAAACAAACTTAATTGAGTCTTCAAATGGTTAATGTCTTCGTAGATATTCAAGATGAGGCACCAAAATCTTTGTTGCTTTTGAAGACATTGACAACATAAGCATTATCGTATTTCAAAACAATGCGGGAAACAAGGAGGTCTTTCACGAGCAGGAGACCGATTTAGCATGCTCAGGCTTCGGCTTCCACCATGTCCCCAATGCAGGTTTGGTCATTATTTTGACGAAAAGAAGCATCGGCGTTTACCTTTTCACAATGTTTCTCCAGTCTTGACCGCCTATTTTGAGGGAAATATGCCCTAGAGGCAATAATAAAGTTGTTATTTATATTTCCTTATATCATGATAAATGTTTATTATTCATGCTAGAATTGTATTAACCGGAAACTTGGTATATGTGTGAATACATAGACAAACAGAGTGTCGCTAGTATGCCTCTACTTGACTAGCTCGTTAATCAAAGATGGCTAAGTTTCCTGACCATAGACATGTGTTGTCATTTGATGAACGGGATCACATCATTAGAGAATGATGTGATGGACAAGACCCATCCGTTAGCTTAGCATAATGATTGTTTAGTTTTATTGCTATTGCTTTCTTCATCACTTATACATGTTCCTTTGACTATGAGATTATGCAACTCCCGAATACCGGAGGAACACCTTGTGTGCTATCAAACGTCACAACGTAACTGGGTGATTATAAAGATGCTCTACAGGTGTTTCGGATGGTGTTTGTTGAGTTGCATAGATCCAGATTAGGATTTGTCACTCATTGTATCAGAGAGGTATCTCTGGGCCCTCTCGGTAATGCGCATCACTATAAGCCTTACAAGCAATGTGACTAATGAGTTAGTCACGGGATGATGCTTTACAGAACGATTAAAGAGACTTGTCGGTGACGATATTGAACTAGGTATGAAGATACCGCCGATCGAATCTCGGGCAAGTAACATACCGATGACAAAGGGAATAACGTATGTTGTTATGCGGTTTGACCGATAAAGATCTTCGTAGAATATGTAGGAGTCAATATGAGCATCCAGGTTCCGCTATCGGTTATTGACTGGAGATGTGTCTCGGTCATGTCTACATAGTTCTCGAACCCGTAGGGTCCGCACGCTTAACGTTCGATGATGATTTGTATTATGAGTTATGTGATTAGATGAACGAAGTTTGTTCGGAGTCCCGTATGAGATCACGGACATGACGAGGAGTCTCGAAATCACTACAAGAAATATGTCAACTAGTGACTTTCTGTCAGTGACCCTGGTAGAATTGGTCATAGATCTATGACCATTTGAGACCAATTAGTCAAAAGCTGTTCGGGGGGCTCCAAACCCTAAACCATTGCGACCATTTTGGTCGGAAAGGTCGTAATTTCCTTACACGAAATGGTCATAAAGCAAACAGCGCTAGTCCGCTGCCTTATTTCTAGTTGTTAACGACCAATATAGATGATCATAGCCTTGTAAATTATGGTGGGTTGCGATGACTAGGCGCCATCTCATCAGTTTTGCCTATGTGTCATGTCCATGTGTCAATTTTTGCCCAAGGTTGTGAAGCAACCTATATTTTTGTTATTCCAAAAATTCTCAAAAAAATCTCATAAATTGTTTGGATCATATCTTCATCAAATATATCAAAAACCTTCCTTGCCTAGTTCAAAAATAATTCAACAATATTCATTTTCCTATTCTGTTCAGAGCAGCACTTTGTGAAGGAAGTACCACTTTGGCATGTCCAAATAGTATCCATTTTCTACAGTGCTTTCCTATGCCCAAATAACCATCCTCCGCCAAATGCCAGCTCAATCCATTCATTATTTTGAGCCCAGCTTCAACATTCATATTTATGTCCAGTGTGGTAGTTTGCAAAGCAAGTATCACCTAGGCTCCTCCTTTTGAGCTGAATATTTGTGAAGACGGTCTTCTTAGTAACTGATCATCCTCAGCCAAAACTCACGCCCATTAGCCATGTACATTTCCCGCACCGCTAATCAAACACTTGGCTGCTAATTCATGTTTGAGCATCGATCGGTCTCCTCGTGAGAATCTTATGTTGTAATTTTCTTCCTAGCACCTAACTGGGGAGTGCCCAACCCACTAGACATGCCTAGGCCGCCCAGAACACATGGCAACGCCACGGTCATGCGGTGACCACGCGACGGGCATGCGAGTTTACGTGCTCTAGAGTTGGGGCCCTCGGGCACCGCCCAAACCTCGACGTATCGCCACCAAACCATGTATTTATGATTAAATAGGTACTTATGTAACTAGAAATGATTTTTGGAAAAAATAAATAGCAAACTATGAGGCAGTTGCAGTTCAAATTTGACCCGCTTCCAACTGAATCGGCGGAAATTTGTCTTTTTCATGAGAGGTGGATCAAAACTTTTTACACCCAACCATTTTGTCAATTGTGCATTAAATATGTCCTAGTATTTTATAAAATTGATTTGGTCCAATTTTGCAACAATTATTTGGGAGGTCCTTCACAAAAAAACCTCCTTTTGGGCACTCGAAAAATGGAAAATGGTTTTTTCGTCCAAAGAAAATGAAAACTTCCTTATGCAACATTGTTTGACATTCCAATATGCACCCTTGTGCACAATATGAGATCATTTGAACAAACTATGCCATGAATGTGGCCACAAGATTGATCATTTGGCTTGAAAGCCATTGATCTCCACACGTGATAGCTCGTTTCTGAGAACACTTTTTAAAAATAATTGTCGTATTACAAGTTTGTTATTTTTCCTGGGAACTTGGCCACATATAATGACACAATGTGAAGGTTTCCGAATTTTTTGTTTTTTTTGAATTTTTATGCCCGTTTCAAAATGCGCTCAAAACGGCGGGAATGACCGTTCCTAGCTAGTGGTTGAATCTTGGAATTTTTTTTGGTGTTTCTATGATTAAATAGGTACTTATGTACCTAGAAATGATTTTTGGAAAAAATAAATAGCGAACTACGAGGTAGCTACAGTTCAAATTTGACCCGCTTCCTGCTGAATCGGCGGGAATTTGTCTTTTTCACCAGAGGTGGATCAAAACTTTTGACACCCAACCATTTTGTCAATTGTGCATTAAATATGGCCTAGTATTTTATAAAATTGATTAGGTCCAATTTTGCAACAAATATATGGTAGGTCCTTCACAAAAAAACTCATTTCGGGCACTCGGAAAATGGAAAATGAATTTTCCGTGCAAAGACAATGAAAACTCCCTTAGGCAACATTGTTTGGAATTCAAAGATGCACCCTTGTGCACAATATGAGATCATTTGAACAAACTATGCCATGAATGTGGCCATAAGATTGATCATTTGGCTTGAAAGCCATTGATATCCACGCATGATAGCTCGTTTCTAAGAACACTTTTTTAAAATAATTATCATATTAGAAGTTTATTATTTTTCCTGGTAACTTGGCAACATATAATGACACAATGGGAAGGTTTTCTAATTTTTTGATTTTTTTGAATTTTTTATGCCCGTTTCAAAATGCGGTCAAAACGGCGGGCATGACCGTTCCTAGCTAGTGGTTGAATCTTGGAAATTTTTTGTTGTTTCTCTGATTAAATAGATACTTTTGTACCTGAAAATGATTTTTGGGAAAAATAAAGAGGAAACTATGAGGCAGCTGCAGTTCAAATTTGACCCGCTTCCAACTGAATCGGCAGAAATTTGTCTTTTTCACGAGAGGTGGATCAAAGATTTTGAAACCCAACCATTTGATCAATTGTGCATTAAATATTTCCTAATATTTTATAAAAATGTTTTGGTCTAATTTTGCAACAATTATTTGGTAGGTCCTTCACAAAAAACCTCATTTTGAACACTCGGAAAATGGGAAATGGTTTTTTCGTGCAAAGAAAATGAAAACTTCCTTAGGCAACTTTGTTTGGAATTCCAATATTCACCCTTGTGCACAATATGAGATCATTTGAACAAACTATGCCATGAATGTGGCCATAAGATTGATCATTTGACTTGAAAGCCATGAATCTTCACGCATGATAGCTCATTTCTGAGAACACTTTTTTAAAATAATTGCCATATTACAAGTTTATTATTTTTCCCGGTAACTTGGTCACATATGATGACACAATGCGAAGATTTTCCAATTTTTTGAATTTTTTGAATTTTTTATGCCCGTTTCAAAATGCGGTCAAAACGGCGGGAATGACCGTTCCTAGCTAGTGGTCGAATCTTGAAATGTTTTTGGTATTTCTCTGATTAAATAGATACTTTTGTACCTAGAAATGAATTTTGGAAAAAATAAATAGCAAACTATGAGGCAGCCGCAGTTCAAATTTGACCCGCTTCCAACTCAAACGGCGGAAATTTGTCTTTTTCACTAGAGGTGGATCAAAACTTTTGACACCCAACCATTTTGTCAATTGTGTATTAAATATGGCCTAGTATTTTAGAAAATTGATTTGGTCCAATTTTACAACAAATATTTGGTAGGTTCTTAAAAAAACCATTTTTACCACAAGGAAATGATTAAAAATATCTAGAAAGATCAATAATGCATGCAAATCGGTGATCATCCATAAAAATGGGGTCTAACTTGAGTGAAAAATTTATTTGTGCCATTTTGCAAAATATTTTGATAGTTGCTTCACAAAATTCTCCTATTTTTAGTACTTAGAAACTATTTTAAATCACTGATCTTCCAAACCAATCAGGGCTCTTCCCACAGATCGATGACATGGCGTCCATCCATCCATCCATCCATCTCTCCATACCACATCCATCCATCCATCCATCTATCTACAGAAAAAAGAAACAAAAAAGAAAAAGAGACACCCCACGCACCCCAACCCTAGATCAAACCCCTCCCCCATCGCACCCTCCTCCCAATCTCCTCGCCGCCACCGCCACCTCCTCCTCCCCGTCCCCGGCCCCTCCCGATCCACCTCTTCCCCGTCCTCTCCCACCCACCGCCGACCTCGTCGTCCTCCTCACTGACGCCGACCTCGTCCCTCCCTCCCCTACCCTAGCGCCGCGCCCTCCCCGCCGGCCCCTCTGCAATCACACCAACCCCATACGCACGGATCCGGCGTCTCCGACCTCGATTTCACTTCCCACCCCCCTTCCCCACGCTCCTCTCGAGCTCCAGATCCCCGGCCGCGACGACCCCTTCCTCAGCTTCCTCCGGGAACCCTATCCCCTCAGATCCGCCCGCCGCCACGTCATGGTCGAGTTGTACGCGCCCTGGTGCGGCCACTGCCGCGCGCTCACGCCTCACTGCAGGGGATCGACGTCGCGCTGGCCAAGGTGGACGCCATCGAGGACCACGACCTGGCGCAGGCGCACGACGTGCAGAGCTACCCCACCCTCCTCTTCTTCATCGACGGCGTGCCCAAGGACTACTCCGGCGAGAGGACCAAGTGAGGATATCTGCAGATCCCCAATTCCCTCCCTGCTCCGGCTCCACGGCTGTTAAGAATGAATTTTTGCTTTGCTGCAGGGACAACGACGACGGCAGCAGCGCCGGATCCGCACCCACCGGAGCGTCCTTCCTGATGCGGTGGCCTTCTATCTCTCGACGACGCCGATCAATTAAGGCCGGTTCTTCCTCGACCTCCACGACGTGCATCTCCTCTCCGGCCGGCCATGGTGGGTGAGCGTGAATCCCTCCCTTGTCTTTGTCTGTTTCTTCATCTGATTCCTCCTGCCTGCCTGCGTGCGTGTTATTTGTTTTGTGTCCGATCTGATCTGTAGAAGCTGCTCTGCTCAAGGTGGTGCACAAGGAAGCCCTCATGGCGGCTACTGCAGTTGGACGTCCTCCTCCAACCCACCCCCTATCTGACGGACTTGGTGAGCTCTACCCAGCCCCCTGATTGATTTGATTTGATTTGCACATGAACGCTAGTGATTCTTCTTCTTTCGGACACAAATTGGTCATGTCATGCTGCTGCAGGAGGACGCTGGGCCATGGAGTAGCCCTTCCTTGTGTCAACTTGTTGTTTGCATATTTCCCTTCTCTTTTTCTGAATGATTGATTCATTGATGCAGAAAATTATCCATCTTCTCACCGTGTGTGTTGATTCACACTAGTCATGTAAACGGCGTAGGTTTTTAAGTCCCTGAATGAATGAGACTAGTCATTTCGTTAATTCTGCCATGCTCCTGAATGGAACCCTCTCCAGTACTGTGATTGAGTGCCCGACAGAGCTGCAGTGATAATCATTTTTTCTCTTTTCTCCACTACCACTACCAATACCAGTAGCAAACACCTGCTCTCTTGACATTGTGTGTTGTGTTGGGAATAAAATATCCCACTAATCGTTGCCATGTTTTGATAAACTCTCGGTGAATCACCTGACAAACACCTGCTTGAGCAAAACTAGACAAAACTACTAGTTCGGTTAACCTTGATATAATTAAGTTGGTGGAAGAATTGAACTGAGAATTAATGTTTGGGTTTCAGTTTTAAGGAAGGTATTTTTTTTGAAACCATCCTCTAATCTGTGCTTGTTTTTACAGTTTGGTGCTACAGTTTAAACCATCATCTAATTTGTGCCTTATCTAGAAATTTTGGCATGAAATTAAATCTGACTGCTTGTTTACATTCAAAGTCCATATATATCATGCTGAAATCAATGAACACCATATATAGAGAACTAGTACTAATTTATGTTTTGAACATGCATGGTTTGAAATGTCTAAATCAAAGTCATCTTGTATTGTTTCTGGTTGATTTTGCTGTGCTGACTGCTCACAAAAAATATATATCTTTCAGACTCGATACATAAAGGACCGCAAGAGATTATATGGCAGGATACTGGACAGTAACAGTGTCAAGTCCTCCATTCAAGCAAAGTCCAAGGATCGGTCCGAGATGGAGTAGTTTGTCCTGCCTGCGCAATGTTCTTTCCAGCATCTCAGCTGTGTACTCTAATTATTGGAGTATTCTGTAGATTCCTTGGAGTTGTGATGGCAGTATATCTTCTTTGTTGCTTCGCTGTCGTTTGATATAGATGGCATTCTTTTAGTTGCTGTTGCTTATGTATAGATAATCTGATGAAGATGTACATATGATATATGATTGTACGGCGAAACAAATATTGCTTTGATAGCAAAATAAAAAAATCATATATTTCTCTGTTGTCCAGTCCTATGAATTAGTGGGCTGAAAATATTGATGGGCTGGAAGAGGCTTTGGCCCAAACAATGCTGGACAAAGATGGAACAAAAAAAGTCTCGAAAATAGAAAATGGACCGCGAAAAGGCTGAGGCCCAGAAAATGGAAAAGGCTTAGAAAACAAAAAAGGCCATGTTGGGCTAGGCCCATGTAGCTAGCGAAAATTAACTGAAAAAACATAAAATGGGCTAAATTAATGGGCTCGGCCCATGTAAAACCCCCAATTGGACCGGGCTGATTTTAATCAACGACCTTTTCAATTGGTCGCAATTTTGCCACGTCAGATCCGACGTGGCCTGGGCAGACAACCAGTGAACAAAACAGAAGGTCATGGGTTCAACGACCTTCTAAGATAAGGTCGTTAATTTCAGTTTACGACCACCGGCTTTTGACCTTCTGTTTTTGGTCACAAAAAGGTCGCAAATGAAAAACTATGACCTTTCAGCGGCCAATAGTGAGGGTCACAAGTTGACATATTTCTTGTAGTGAATGGTGGAGAGGTAAAGATTCATATATTGGAAGGTTGCATTTGGACATCAAAATGGTTCCGAGTGGTTCGGGCATTTTTCCGGATTACCGGGAGGTTACTGGAACCCCCCGGGGAAGTTAATGGGCCTTAGTGGGCTTTAGTGGAGAGAGGGAAGAAGGTTCACGAGGTGGAGCACGCCTCCCCCTTCCCAAATTGAATTGGACAAGGGGTGGGGGCGCGGCCCCCTCCTTCCTTTCCCTCCGGTGGAAGAAAGGAAAAGGGGGGGGGGGGCGAATCCTACTTGGACTAGGAGTCCAAGTAGGACTCCCCCCCTTGGCGCGCCCCTCCTAGTCGGCCTCCTCTATCACTCCCTCCTTTATATACGTGGCCAGGGGGCACCCCAATATCACAACAGACAATCTCTTAGCCGTGTGCGGTGCCCCCTTCCATAGTTTAACACATCGGTCATATTGTCGTACTGCTTAGGTGAAGCCCTGCACCGGTAACTTCATCATCACCGTCGCCACGCTGTCGTGCTGACAGAACTCTCCCTCATCCTCAACTGGATCAAGAGCCCGAGGGACGTCATCATGCTGAACATGTGCTGAACACGGAGGTGCCGTACATTCGGTGCTTGAATCGGGTGGATCATGAAGACGTCCGACTACATCAACCACGTTACTAAACGCTTCCGCTTTCGGTCTACGAGGGTACATGGACAAACTCTCCCCTCTCGTTGCTATGCATCTCCTAGTTAGATCTTGTGTGATCGTAGGAATTCTTTTGAATTACTATGTTCCCCAACAGTGGCATCCGAGCCAGGTCTATATGTAGATGTTATATGCACGAGTAGAACACAAAGAGTTGTGGGCGATAATAGTCATACTGCTTACCACCAACGTCTTACTTTGATTCAGAGGTATTGTTGGATGAAGCGGCCCGGACCAACATTACATGACCGCGTTCATGAGACTAGTTGTACCATCGTGCTTCGCACACAGGTGGCTGGCGGGTGTCTGTTTCTCCAACTTTAGTTGAATTGAGTTTGACTATGGCCGGTCCTTGTTGAAGGTTAAAACAACACACTTGACGAAAAAATCGTTGTGGTTTTGATGCGTAGGTAAGAACGGTTCTTGATAGAAGCCCGTAGCAGCCACGTAAAACTTGCAACAACAAAGTAGAGGACGTCTAACTTGTTTTTGCAGGGCATGTTGTGATGTGATATGGTCAAGACGTGATGAGATATATATTGTTGTATGAGATGATCATGTTTTGTAAAAGTTATCGGCAACTGGCAGGAGCCTTATGGTTGTCACTTTATTGTATGAAATGCAATCTCCATGTAATTGCTTTACTTTATCACTAAGCGGTAGCGATAGTCGTGGAAGCAATAATTGGTGAGACGACGACGATGCTATGATACGTCCATTTTGCATCATGCTTTTATATCAATATTTATCGCATTATGGACTGTTATTTCACTTTATGTCACAATACTTATGGCTATTTTCTCTTATTTTACAAGGTTTACATAAAGAGGGAGAATGCCGGCAGCTGGAATTCTGTTCTGGAAAAGGAGCAAATATTAGAGACCTATTTCGCGCAACTCCAAAAGTCCCGAAACTCCACGGAACGTCTTAAAAGAAATAAAGAAAAATCCACGCCAAAGATGAAGGCCAGGGGGCCCACACCCTGCTCACGAGGGTGGGGGGCGCGCCCCCTACCTCGTGGGCCTCCTGGTGGCTCTCTGATGCCCATCTTCTCCTATATGAGGTCTTTCGATGAGAAAAAAATAGGAGGGAACTTTTCGGGACGAGACTCCACCGCCACGAGGAGGAACCTTGGCAGATCCAATCTAGAGCTCCGGCAGAGCTGTTCTGCCGGGGAAACTTCCCTCCCGGAGGGGGAAATCATCACCATCGTCATCACCAACGTTCCTCTCATCGGGAGAGGGCAATATCCATCAACATCTTCACCAACACCATCTCATCTCCAAATCCTAGTTCATCTCTTGTATCCAATTCTTGTCTCAAAGTCCGGGATTGGTGCTAGTAGGTTGCTAGTAGTGTTGATTACTCCTTGTAGTTGATGCTAGTTGGTTTAATTGGTGGAAGATCATATGTTCAGATCCTATATACATATTATTCCCCCTCTGATTATGAACATGAATATGCTTTGTGAGTAATTACGTTCATTCCTGAGGACAAGGGAGAAGTCTTGCTATGAGTAGTCATGTGAATTTGGTATTCGTTTGATATTTTGATAAGATGTATGTTGTCTAGCCTCTAGTGGTGTTATGTGAACGTCGACTACATAACACTTCACCATTATTTGGGCCTAGAGGAAGGCATTGGGAAGTAATAAGTAGATGATGGGTTGCTAGAGTGACAGAAGCTTAAACCCTAGTTTATGCCTTGCTTCGTAAGGGGCTGATTTGGATCCATATGCTTCATGCTATGGTTAGGTTTACCTTAATACTTTTGTTGTAGTTGCGGATGCTTGCAATAGAGGTTAATCATAAGTGGGATGCTTTTTCAAGTAAGAACAGCACCCAAGCACCGGTCCACCCACATATAAAATTATCAAAGTATCGAACGCGAATCATATGAACGTGATGAAAACTAGCTTGCCGATATTCCCATGTGTTCTCGGGAGCGCTTTTCCTATTATAAGAGTTTGTTCCGGCTTGTCCTTTGCTACAAAAGGATTGGACCTCGACGAAGGTAAGGAGTCAGGTATGACACCTAAGTTTGATTGTGTTAAATCTTTTATGGATACCGATATTTTCCGTAAGTTTAGCACTAAATATGGACTTGACTCTGAGATAGTAGCTTCTTTCTGTGAATCTTTTGCTACTTATGTTGATCTCCCTAAGGAGAAGTGGTTTAAATATCATCCTCCCATAGAAGTAATAGTAGCTGCACCTATTAAAGTTAAAGAAAAGACTGTCACTTATAATGATCCTATTGTTCCTACTTCTTATATTGAGAAACCACCTTTCCCTGTTAGAATAAAGGATCATGCTAAAGCTTCAACTGTTGTTCGTAAAAGCAATATTAGAACTTATACACCTCCTGAACAAGTTAAAGTAGAACCTAATATTGCTATTGTTAAAGATCTCTTGTCTAATAATATTGATGGGCATGTTATTCAGTTCGAAGGTGAAACTGCTAGAATTGCTAAACCTTGTGCTAAAGATAAACATAGACCTGTGGTAGGCGTGCCTGTTATTTCTGTTAAAATAGGAGATCATTGTTATCATGGCTTATGTGATATGGGTGCTAGTGCTAGTGTTATACCACATACTTTATATGAAGAAATTAAGAATGAAATTGCACCTACTGAGTTAGAAGATATTGATGTCACAATTAAACTTGCCAATAGAGATACTATTTCAGCAATGGGAATTGTTAGAGATATTGAAGTCTTGTGTGGGAAAACTAAATATCCTACTGATTTTCTTGTTCTTGGTTCCCCACAAGATAGCTTTTGTCCCATTATATTTGGTAGACCCTTCTTAAATACTGTCAATGCTACCATAGATTGCACAAAGAATGTTGTTACTGTTGGCTTGGATGATATGGTTAATGAGTTTAATTTCTCTAAATTTAGTAAACAACATCGTGAGGAAGAATTACCTAGTAAGGATGAAATTATTGGTCTTGCTTCTATTGCCGTACCTTCTAGTGATCCTTTAGAACACTATTTGCTAGACCATGAAAATGATATGTTCATGAATGAAAGAAGGGAAATAGATGAAGTATTCTTTAAACATGAACCTATTCTGAAACACAATTTGCCTGTTGAAATTTTAGGGGATCCTCCTCCACCCAAGGGTGATCCCGTGTTTGAGCTTAAACCTTTGCCTGATAATCTTAAATATGCTTATCTTGATGAAAAGAAGATATATCCTGTTATTATTAGTGCTAACCTTTCAGAGCATGAAGAAGAAAGATTATTGAAAACTCTGAAGAAGCATCGTGCTGCTATTGGATATACTCTTGATGATCTTAAGGGCATTAGTCCCACTCTATGACAACATAAAATAAATTTGGAAGCAGATGCCAAATCAGTTCGTGATCCTCAACGACGTCTGAATCCTAAAATGAAAGAAGTGGTAAGAAAAGAAATACTCAAGCTTCTGGAGGCAGGTATAATTTATCCCGTTGCTGATAGTGAGTGGGTAAGTCTCGTCCATTGTGTCCCTAAGAAGGGAGGTATTACTGTTGTTCCTAATGATAAATATGAATTGATTCCATAAAGAATTATCACAGGTTATAGGATGGTAATTGATTTCCGCAAATTAAATAAAGCTACTAAGAAAGATCATTACCCCTTACCTTTTATTGATCAAATGCTAGAAAGATTATGCAAACATACAAACTATTGCTTTTAGATGGTTATTCTGGTTTCTCTCAAATACCTGTGTCGGCTAAAGATCAATCAAAGACTACTTTTACATGCCCTTTTGGTACTTTTGCTTATAGACGTATGCCTTTTGGTTTATGTAATGCACCTGCTACCTTTCAAAGATGCACGATGGCTATATTCTCTGACTTTTGTGAAAAGATTTGTGAGGTTTTCATGGACGACTTTTCCGTCTATGGTTCCTCTTTTGACGATTGCTTGAGCAATCTTGATCGAGTTTTGCAGAGATGTGAAGAAACTAATCTTGTCTTGAATTGGGAAAAGTGCCACTTTATGGTTAATGAAGGTATTGTCTTGGGGCACAAAGTTTCTGAAAGAGGTATTGAAGTTGATAAAGCCAAGGTTAATGCTATTGAAAAGATGCCATGTCCCAAGGACATCAAAGGTATAAGAAGTTTCCTTGGTCATGCCGAATTTTATAGGAAGTTCGTTAAGGACTTCTCAAAAATTTCTCGGCCTCTGACTAATTTATTGCAAAAAGATATACCATTTGTCTTTGATGATGATTGTGTAGAAGCATTTGAAATACTTAAGAAAGCATTAGTCTCTGCACCTATTGTTCAGCCACCTGATTGGAATTTACCCTTTGAAATCATGTGTGATGCTAGTGATTATGCTGTAGGTGCTGTTCTAGGTCAAAGAGTTGATAAGAAATTAAATGTTATTCATTATGCTAGTAAGACTCTAGACAACGCTCAAAGAAATTATGCTACTACTGAAAAAGAGCTTTTAGCAGTTGTATTTGCTTGTGATAAGTTTAGATCTTATATTGTTGATTCTAAAGTAACTATTCACACTGATCATGCTGCTATTAAATATCTTATGGAAAAGAAAGATGCTAAACCTAGACTTATTAGATGGGTTCTCTTGCTACAAGAATTTGATTTGAATATTGTTGATAGAAAGGGAGCTGAGAACCCCGTTGCATACAACTGATCTAGGTTAGAAAATATTCTTGATGACCCACTACCTATTAATAATGACTTTCCTGATGAACAATTAAATGTTATAAGTACTTCTCGTAGTACTCCATGGTATGCTGATTATGCTAATTATATTGTTGCTAAGTTTATACCACCTAGTTTCACATACGAGCAAAAGAAAAAGTTTTTCTATGACTTGAGACATTACTTTTGGGATGACCCACATCTTTATAAGGAAGGAGTAGATGGTGTTATTAGACGTTGTGTACCTGAGCATGAATAGGAACAGATCCTACGCAAGTGTCACTCCAAGTCTTATGGAGGACACCACGCTGGAGATAGAACTGCACATAAGGTATTGCAATCTTGTTTTTATTGGCCTACTCACTTCAAGGATGCCCGTAAGTTTGTCTTGTCTTGTGACAAATGTCAAAGAATTGGTAATATTAGTAGACGTCAAGAAATGCCTATGAATTATTCACTTGTTATTGAACCATTTGATGTTTGGGGCTTTGATTATATGGGACCTTTTCCTGCCTCTAATGGATACACACATATTTTAGTTGCTGTTGATTACATTACTAAGTGGGTAGAAGCTATTCCAACTAGTGGTGCTGATCATAACACTTCTATTAAAATGCTTAAAGAAGTTATTTTCCCGAGGTTTGGAGTCCCTAGATATTTAATGACTGATGGTGGTTCACACTTTATTCATGGTGCTTTCTATAAAATGCTTGCTAAATATGATGTTAATCATAGAATTGCATCCCCTTATCACCCACAGTCTAGTGTTCAAGTAGAGTTGAGCAATAGAGAGCTCAAATTAATTTGGCAAAAGACTGTTAATAGGTCTAGAAAGAATTGGTCTAAGAAACTTGATGATGCATTATGGGCTTATAGAACTGCATACAAAAATCCTATGGGTATATCTCCGTATAAAATGGTTTATGGAAAAGCATGTCACTTACCTCTCAAACTAGAACATAAGGCATATTGGGCTATTAAAGAGCTTAACTATGATTTTAAACTTGCCGGTGAAAAGAGGTTATTTGATATTAGCTCACTTGATGAATGGAGAACCCAAGCTTATGAAAATGCCAAGTTGTTTAAATAAAAAGTTAAAAGATGGCATGACAAAAGAATACAAAAGCGTGAGTTTAATGTAGGTGATTATGTATTGCTATACAACTCTCGTTTAAGATTTTTTGCAGGAAAACTTCTCTCTAAATGGGAAGGCCCTTATGTTATCGAAGAGGTCTGTCGTTCTGGTGCCATAAAAATCAACAACTTCGAGGGCACAAATCCGAAGGTGGTAAATGGTCAAAGAATTAAACATTATATCTCTGGTAATCCCATAAATGTTGAAACCAATATTATTGAAACCATAACCCCGGAGGAATACATAAGGGACACTTTCCGGAATGTTTCAGACTCCGAAAAGGAATAGGTATGTGATACGGTAAGTAAACCGACTCCAAAACAATTTTTAAGGAAATATTTCTCCGTTTTGGAATATTTAGAAAAATAGAAAAATAAGTAGCAGTCCGGGAAGGACACGAGGGCCCCACGAGGGTGGTGGGCGCGCCCTACCCCCCTGGGCGCACCCCCTACCTCGTGAGCGCCTCGTGTGCCCTCCGGACTCCGTTTTCTTGCACGTTACGTATTTTGGTCGGTAAAAATTCATTATATAACCTCCCGAAGGTTTTGACTCCCGTATCACGCAAAAATCTCCTGTTCTTGTTTCGAGCTGTTTTCTGTCAGGGTTTTCCAGGCTAGGCATCATGTCGTCTCCCTCCTCCAACAATGGGGACAACGACGCTTGGCTAATGAAGATAGATCTGAAGAGGGAAGAACCCACGAGGGTCAACAAGGATGAAAGGATCAAGAAGGCCACGGAGGACCAAGCTCCGGCAGCAAAAGACATCCTTCAACTTGATCATAACCTTCTTACCCCAACTGAGATCGAAGCTTTCAAGATGATTGAGTTAGCTCGTATACAAAACAAGTATCTCACACAAGAAAATATTTTGTTGAAGGAGCATATTGTCGCACTCAAGGGCATTATTCGCAAGCTGGAGGACCTTTTACGCTCGATGTGCGATTATCCATCACCACCACCTTCTCCTCCAACAAAGAAGAATTGAGTATCTGGGTATGGGCACCCCCCTTGGCATCTGCCAAGCTTGGGGGAGGTGCCCCGGTATCGTATCACCATCACAACTCCTACCTTTACCATTTTTCTTAGTTTGATCCTATCAATAGTATCTTGATCTAGTAGAATAATGTTTATGGCATGATCTAGTTTTGAGTTTTGCTTTATGATCTCTCTATGTAATCGAGTCCGTGAGTTATATATAATAAAGATTAGTGTTGAGTCAAGGGCTTGATTATTTTGCCATGATCTTGGGTGAATAAAAGAAAAGAGGAAAAGAATAAAAAGAAACAAAAAGTTCATATTGATCTTATTGAGAGTAATGACTTCACATAGAAAGAGTATGATGATTAAAAGTTGTTGGGAATTGGCAGACATAGCTTTGGTCATTGTTGCAATTAATAGGAAGTAATAAGGAAAGAGAGGTTTTCGCATATAGATATATTATCATTGACATCTTTTATGATTGGGAGCACTCATTAAAATATGACATGCTAAAGAGTTGATGTTGGACAAGGAAGACAACGTAATGAGTTATGTCTTTCTTATATCTGAGATAAAGTATGTTGTCATGGTTCCTCTAACTTTTTGAGCTTGCCTTTCCCCCTTATGCTAGCCAAATTCTCAGCACCAAGTAGAAATACTACTTGTCCTTCCAAATATCCTTAAACCAGTTTTTCCATGAGAGTCCACCATATCTACCTATGGATTGAGTAAGATCCTTCAAGTAAGTTGTCATCGGTGCAAAGCAATAAAAATTGCTCTAAATATATATGGTGTGGGATAAATAAGCTTTATACGATCTTGTGATGTGGAAGTAATAAAAGCGACGGACTACATAATAAAGGTTCATATCACAAGGGGCAATATAAAGTGATGTTCTTTCGCATTGAGATTTTATATATCCAACCATAAAAGCGCATAGCAACCTCTGCTTCCCTCTGCGAAGGGCCTATCCTTTATTATTATCTTTTACCTTATGCAAGAGTCACGGTGATCTTCACCTTTCCTTTTTCATTTTATCCTTTGGCAAGCTCAGCATGTTGGAAAGAACATGATATATATATATATCTAATTGGATGTAGGGGAGCATGAACCATTATTGTTGACATTAACCTTGAGGTAAAAGGTTGTGAGGCAAAACTATAAGCCCCTATCTTTCTCTGTGTCCGATTAAAACTCCATAACCACAAGTATCGCGTGAGTGTTAACAATTATGGAGGACTAAATGATAGTTGAGTATGTGGACTTGCTTTTTAGCTCTAACATAGACTCTTTCCGATGTTATGATAAATTGCAATTGCTTCAATGACTGAGATTATAGTTTGTCGGAGCCCAATAAGGTTTATGATTTATACTTTTGCATTGTGAATAGATCATCACTTGAACATAAGTAATCATATGAAAAAATCTATATATGTTGCTGTTATGAGAATAATCATGATGCCTTCATGTCCGTATTTTATTTTTATCGACGCCTCTACCTCTAAACATGATGACATATTTATTGTTATCGGCTTTTTGCTTGAGGACAAGCGAGGTCTAAGCTTGGGGGAGTTGATACGTACATTTTACATCATGCTTTTATATCGATATTTATCGCATTATGGAATGTTATTTCACTTTATGTCACAATACTTATGGCTATTTTCTCTTATTTTACAAGGTTTACATAAAGAGGGAGAATGCCGGCAGCTGGAATTCTGGTCTGGAAAAGGAGCAAATATTAGAGACCTATTCTGCGCAACTCCAAAAGTCCTGAAACTCCATGGAACGTCTTAAAAGAAATAAAGAAAAATCCACGCCAAAGATGAAGGCCAGGGGGCCCACACCATGCTCACGAGGGTGGGGGGCGCCCCCCCCCTAGGGCGCGCCCCCTACCTCGTGGGCCCCCTGGTGGCTCTCTGATGCCCATCTTCTCCTATATGAGGTCTTTCGATGAGAAAAAAATAGGAGGGAACTTTTCAGGACGAGACTCCGCTGCCACGAGGCGGAACCTTGGCGGATCCAATCTAGAGCTCCGGCAGAGCTGTTCTGCTAGGGAAACTTCCCTCCCGGAGGGGGAAATCATCACCATCGTCATCACCAATGCTCCTCTCATCGGGAGAGGGCAATCTCCATCAACATCTTCACAAGCACCATCCCATCTCCAAACCCTAGTTCATCTCTTGTATCCAATTCTTGTCTCTAAGTCCAGGATTGGTGCTAGTAGGTTGCTACTAGTGTTGTTTACTCCTTGTAGTTGATGCTAGTTGGTTTAATTGATGGAAGATCATATGTTTAGATCCTATATACATATTATTCCCCCTCTTATTATGATCATGAATATGCTTTGTGAGTAATTACGTTCATTCCTGAGGATAAGGGAGAAGTCTTGCTATGAGTAGTCATGTGAATTTGGTATTCGTTTGATATTTTGATAAGATGTATGTTGTCTAGCCTCTAGTGGTGTTATGTGAACGTCGACTACATAACACTTCACCATTATTTGGGCCTAGAGGAAGGCATTGGGAAGTAATAAGTAGATGATGGGCTGCTAGAGTGACAGAAGCTTAAACCCTAGTTTATGCGTTGCTTCGTAAGGGGCTGATTTGGATCCATATGTTTCATGCTATGGTTAGGTTTACCTTAATACTTTTGTTGTAGTTGCGATGCTTGCAATAGAGGTTAATCATAAGTGGGATGCTTGTTCAAGTAAGAACAACACCCAAGCACCGGTCCACCCACATATCAAATTATCAAAGTATCGAACGCAAATCATATGAACGTGATGAAAACTAGCTTGACGATATTCCCATGTGTCCTCGGGAGCGCTTTTCCTATTATAAGAGTTTGTTCCGGCTTGTCCTTTGCTACAAAAGGATTGGGCCACCTTGCTGCACTTTATTTACTTTTGTTACTTGTTGCTCGTTACAATTTATCCTATCACAAAACTATCTGTTACCACTTATTTCATGCTACGATGGAGATCAAGGTGTCAAGCCGGTGATGATGGAGATCATGATGGTGCTTTGGAGATGGAGATCAAAGGCACAAGATGATGATGACCATATCATGTCACATATTTTGATTGCATGTGATGTTTATCCTTTATGCATCTTATTTTGCTTAGTACGGTGTTAGCATTATAAGATGATCCCTCACTAAATTTCAACGTACAAGTGTTCTCCCTGAGTATGCACCGTTGCTACAGTTCGTCGTGCCGAGACACCACGTGATGATCTGGTGTGATAAGCTCTACGTTCACATACAACGGGTGCAAGCCAGTTTTGCACATGCATAACACTCGGGTTAAACTTGACGAGCCTAGCATATGCAGATATGGCCTCGGAACACTGAGACCGAAAGGTCGAAGGTGAATCATATAGTAGATATGCTCAACATAGTGATGTTCACCATTGAAAACTACTCCATCTCACGTGATGATCGGACATGGTTTAGTTGATATGGATCACGTGATCATTTAGATGACTAGAGGGATGTCTATCTAAGTGGGAGTTCTTAAGTAATATGATTAATTGAACTTTAATTTACCATGAACTTAGTACCTGATAGTATTTGCATGTCTATGTTGTTGTAGATCAATGGCCCATGCTTCCGTTCCATTAAATTTTAATGCATTCCTAAAGAAAGCTAAGTTGAAAGATGATGGTACCAACTACACGGACTGGGTCTGTAACTTGAGGATTATCCTCATTGCTGCACAGAAGAATTACATCCTGTAAGCATCGCTAGGTGCAAGACCCGCTGTAGGAGCAACTCTGGACATTATGAATGTATGGCAAAGCAAAGTTGATGACTACTCGATAGTTCAATGTGCCATGCTTTACGGCTTAGAATCGAGACTTCAAAGACGTTTTGAACGTCATGGAGCATATGAGATATTCCAAGAGTTGAAATTAATATTTCAAGCAAATGCCCGAGTTGAGAGATATGAAGTCTCCAACAAGTTCTATAGCTGCAAAATGGAGGAGAATAGTTCTATCAGTGAACACATACTCAGAATGTCTGGGTACCACAACCACTTGACTTAGTTGGGAGTTAATCTTCCTGATGATAGTGTCATTGACAGAGTTCTTCAATCACTGCCACCAAGCTATAAAGGCTTCATGATGAACTATAATATGCAATGGATGGAACAGACAATTCCCGAGTTCTTCGCGATGCTAAAGGCTGCGGAGGTAGAAATCAAGAAGGAGCATCAAGTGTTTATGGTTAACAAGACCACTAGTTTCAAGAAAATGGGCAAAGGGAAGAAGGGAAACTTCAAGAAGAACAGCAAGCTAGTTGCTGCTCAAGGGAAGAAGCCAAAGTCTGTACCTAAGCCTGAGACTGGGTGCTTGTACTGCAAAGGGATTGGTGACTGGAAGTGGAACTGCCCCAAGTATTTAGCAGATAAGAAGGATGGCAAAGTGAAAGGTGTATTTGATATACATGTTGTTGATGTGTACCTTACTAATGCTCGTAGTAGCGCACGGGTATTTGATACTGATTCTGTTGCTCATATTTGCAACTCGAAATAGGGGATACAAATTAAACAAAGATTGGCAAAGGACGAGGTGACGATGCGCGTGGGAAATGGTTCAAAAGTTGATGTGATCACCGTCGGCGCGCTACCTCTACATCTACCGCCGAGATTAGTTTTAGACCTAAATAATTGTTATTTGGTGCCAGCGTTGAGCATGAACATTATATCTGGATCTTGTTTGATGCGAGATGGTTATTCATTTAAATTAGAGAATAATGGTTGTTCTATTTATATGAGTAATATCTTTTATGGCCATGCACCCTTGATGAGTGGTCTATTTTTGTTGAATCTCGATTGTAGTGATACAAATATTCATAATATGAAGGAAATATGCCCTAGAGGCAATAATAAAGTTATTATTTATTTCCTTATATCATGATAAATGTTTATTATTCATGCTAGAATTGTATTAACCGGAAACATAATACATGTGTGAATACATGGACAAACAAAGTGTCACTAGTATGCCTCTACTTAACTAGCTCGTTGATCGAAGATGGTTATGTTTCCTAACCATAGACATGAATTGTCATTTGATTAACAGGATCACATCATTAGGAGAATGATGTGATTGACTTGACCCACTCCGTTAGCTTAGCACTTGATCGTTTAGTTTGTTGCTATTGCTTTCTTCATAACTTATACATGTTCCTATGACTATGAGATTATGCAACTCCCGTTTACCGAAGGAACACTTTGTGTGCTACCAAACGTCACAACGTAACTGGGTGATTATAAAGGTGCTCTACAGGTGTCTCCGAAGGTACTTGTTGGGTTGGCGTATTTCGAGATTAGGATTTGTCACTCTGATTGTCGGAGAGGTATCTTTGGGCCCACTCGGTAATGCACATCACTTAAGTCTTGCAAGCATTGCAACTAATGAGTTAGTTGCGGAATGATGTATTACGAAACGAGTAAAGAGACTTGCTGGTAACGAGATTGAACTAGGTATTGGAATACCGACGATCGAATCTCGGGCAAGTAACATACCGATGACAAAGGGAACAACGTATGTTGTTATGCGGTTTGACCGATAAAGATCTTCATAGAATATGTAGGAACCAATATGACCATCCAGGTTCCGCTATTGGTTATTGACCGGAGACGTGTCTCGGTCATGTCTACATAGTTCTCGAACCCGTAGGGTCCGCATGCTTAAAGTTCGGTGACGATCGTAATTAGGGTTTTTGTGTTTTGATGTACCGAAGGTTGTTCGGAGTCCCGGATGTGATCACAGACATGACGAGTAGTCTCGAAATGGTCGAGACATAAAGATTGATATATTGGAAGCCTATATTTGGATATCGGAATCGTTCCGGGTGAAATCAGGATTTTACCGGAGTACCGGGGGGTTACCGGAACCCCCCCAGGGGTTAATGGGCCTACATGGGCCCTAAGGGAGAAGAGGAGGGCCGGCCAGGGCAGGCCGCGCGCCCCCTCCCCCCTAGTCCGAATAGGACAAGGAAGGAGGGCGGCGCCCCCTTTCCTCTTTCCCCCTTCCCCTTTCCTTCTCCAACAAGGCAAGAGGGGGGAGTCCAACTCCCGGTGGGAGTAGGACTCCTCCAGGCGCACCCCTAGGGGCCGGCCGCACCTCCCCCTCCCTCTTTTATATGCGGGGGCAGGGGGCACCCCATGACACACAAGTTGATCTTCGTGACCGTTCCTTAGCCGTGTGCGGTGCCCCCTTCCACCATATTCCACCTCAGTCATATCGTAGCGGTGCTTAGGCGAAGCCCTGCATCGGTAGAACATCATCACCGTCATCACGCCGTCGTGCTGCCGAAACTCTCCCTCAACACTCGGCTGGATCGGAGCTCGAGGGATGTCACCGAGTTGAACGTGTGCAGAACTCAGAGGTGACGTACGTTCGGTACTTGGATCGGTCGGATCGGGAAGACGTACGACTACTTCCTCTACGTTGTGCCAACGCTTCCGTTGCCGGTCTACGAGGGTACGTAGACAACACTCTCCCCTCTTGTTGCTATGCATCACCATGATCTTGCGTGTGCGTAGGATTTTTTTTGAAATTACTACGTTCCCCAACAGTGGCATCCGAGCCAGGTTTTATGCATTGATGTTATGCACGAGTAGAACACAAGTGAGTTGTGGGCGATATAAGTCATACTGCTTACCAGCATGTCATACTTTGGTTCGGCGGTATTGTTGGATGAAGCGGCCCGGACCGACATTACGCGTACGCTTACGCGAGACTGGTTTCACCGCCGTGCTTTGCACACAGGTGGCTAGCGGGTGTCAGTTTCTCCAACTTTAGTTGAACCGAGTGTGGCTATGCCCGGTCCTTGCGAAGGTTAAAACAGCACCAACTTGACAAACTATCGTTGTGGTTTTGATGCGTAGGTAAGAACGGTTCTTGCTAAGCCCGTAGCAGCCACGTAAAACTTGCAACAACAAAGTAGAGGACGTCTAACTTGTTTTTGCAGGGCATGTTGTGATGTGATATGGTCAAGACATGATGCTCTATTTTATTGTATGAGATGATCATGTTTTGTAACCGAGTTATCGGCAACTGGCAGGAGCCATATAGTTGTCGCTTTATATGCAATGCAATCGCCCTGTAATGCTTTACTTTATCACTAAGCGGTAGCGATAGTCGTTGAAGCATAAGATTGGCGAGACGACAACGATGCTACGATGGAGATCAAGGTGTCGCGCCGGTGACGATGGTGATCATGACGGTACTTCGGAGATGGAGATCACAAGTACAAGATGATGATGGCCATATCATATCACTTATATTGATTGCATGTGATGTTTATCTTTTATGCATCTTATCTTGCTTTGATTGACGGTAGCATTATAAGATGATCTCTCACTAAATTTCAAGATAAAAGTGTTCTCCCTGAGTATGCACCGTTGCCAAAGTTCTTCGTGCCCAGACACCACATGATGATGGGGTGTGATAAGCTCTACGTCCATCTACAACGGGTGCAAGCCAGTTTTGCACACGCAGAATACTCAGGTTAAACTTGACGAGCCTAGCATATGCAGACATGGGTCGGAACACTGAGATCGAAAGGTCGAGCATGAATCATATAGTAGATATGATCAACATATTGATGTTCACCATTGAAAGCTACTCCATTTCACGTGATGATCGGTTATGGTTTAGTTGATTTGGATCACGTGATCACTTAGAAGATTAGAGGGATGTCTTTCTAAGTGGGAGTTCTTAAGTAATGTGATTAATTGAACTTAAATTTATCATGAACTTAGTACCTGATAGTATCTTGCTTGTCTATGTTTGATTGTTGATAGATGGCCCGTGTTGTTGTTCCGTTGAATTTTAATGCGTTCCTTGAGAAAGCAAAGTTGAAAGATGATGGTAGCAATTACACGGATTGGGTCCGTAACTTGATGATTATCCTCATTGCTGCACAGAAGAATTACGTCCTGGAAGCACCGCTGGGTGCCAGGCCTGCTGCTGGAGCAACACCAGATGTTATGAACGTCTGGCAGAGCAAAGCTGATGACTACTCGATAGTTCAGTGTGCCATGCTTTACGGCTTAGAATCGGGACTTCAACGACGTTTTGAACGTCATGGAGCATATGAGATGTTCCAGGAGTTGAAGTTAATATTTCAAGCAAATGCCCGGATTGAGAGATATGAAGTCTCCAATAAGTTCTATAGCTGCAAGATGGAGGAGAATAGTTCTGTCAGTGAACATATACTCAAAATGTCTGGGTATCATAATCACTTGACTCAACTGGGAGTTAATCTTCCTGTTGATAGTGTCATTGACAGAGTTCTTCAATCATTGCCACCAAGCTACAAGAGCATTGTGATGAACTATAACATGCAAGGGATGGATAAGACGATTCCCGAGCTCTTCGCAATGCTAAAGGCTGCGGAGGTAGAAATCAAGAAGGAGCATCAAGTGTTGATGGTCAACAAGACCGCCAGTTTCAAGAAAAAGGGCAAAGGGAAGAAGAAGGGGAACTTCAAGAAGAACAATAAGCAAGTTGCTCCTCAGGAGAAGAAACCCAAATCTGGACCTAAGCCTGAAACTGAGTGCTTCTACTGCAAGTAGACTAGACACTGGAAGCGGAACTGCCCCAAGTATTTGGCGGATAAGAAGGATGGCAAGGTGAACAAAGGTATATGTGATATACATGCTATTGATGTGTACCTTACTAGAGCTCGCAGTAGCACCTGGGTATTTGATACTGGTTTTGTTGCTAATATTTGCAACTCGAAACAGGGACTACGGATTAAGCGAACACTGGCGAAGGACGAGGTGACGATGCGCGTGGGAAATGGTTCCAAAGTCGTTGTGATCGCAGTCGGCACACTACCTCTACATCTACCTTCGGGATTAGTATTAGACCTGAATAATTGTTATTTGGTGCCAGCGTTGAGCATGAACATTATATCTGGATCTTGTTTGATGCGAGACGGTTATTCATTTAAATCAGAGAATAATGGTTGTTCTATTTATATGATTAATATCTTTTATGGTCATGCACCCTTGAAGAGTGTTCTATTTTTGATGAATCTCGATACTAGTGATACACATATTCATAATGTTGAAGCCAAAAGATGCAGAGTTGATAATGATAGTGCAACTTATTTGTGGAACTGCTGTTTAGGTCATATCGGTGTAAAGCGCATGAAGAAACTCCATACTGATGGACTTTTGGAATCACTTGATTATGAATCACTTGGTACTTGCGAACCATGCCTCATGGGCAAGATGACTAAAACGCCGTTCTCCGGTACTATGGAGAGAGCAACAGATTTGTTGGAAATCATACATACAGATGTATGTGGTCCGATGAATGTTGAGGCTCGTGGCGGATATCGTTATTTTCTCACCTTCACAGATGATTTAAGCAGATATGGGTATATCTACTTAATGAAGCATAAGTCTGAAACATTTGAAAAGTTCAAAGAATTTCAGAGTGAAGTTGAAAATCATCGTAACAAGAAAATAAAGTTTCTACGATCTGATCGCGGAGGAGAATATTTGAGTTACGAGTTTGGTCTACATTTGAAACAATGCGGAATAGTTTCGCAACTCACATCACCCGGAACACCATAGCGTAATGGTGTGTCCGAACGCCGTAATCGTACTTTATTAGATATGGTGCGATCTATGATGTCTCTTACAGATTTACCGCTATCGTTTTGGGGTTATGCTTTAGAGATGGCCGCATTCACGTTAAATAGGGCACCATCGAAATCCGTTGAAACGACGCCTTATGAACTGTGGTTTTGCAAGAAACCAAAGTTGTCATTTCTAAAAGTTTGGGGCTGCGATGCTTATGTGAAAAAGCTTCAACCTGATAAGCTCGAACCCAAATAGGAGAAATGTGTCTTCATAGGATACCCAAAGGAGACTGTTGGGTACACCTTCTATCACAGATCCGAAGGCAAGACATTCGTTGCTAAGAATGGATCCTTTCTAGAGAAGGAGTTTCTCTCGAAAGAAGTGAGTGGGAGGAAAGTAGAACTTGATGAGGTAACTGTACCTGCTCCCTTATTGGAAAGTAGTACATCACAAAAACCGGTTTCTGTGACACCTATACCAATTAGTGAGGAAGCTAATGATAATGATCATGAAACTTCAGATCAAGTTACTACCGAACCTCGTAGATCAACCAGAGTAAGATCCGCACCAGAGTGGTACGGTAATCCTGTTCTGGAAGTCATGCTAATAGATCATGATGAACCTACGAACTATGAAGAAGCGATGGTGAGCCCAGATTTCGCAAAATGGCTAGAAGCCATGAAATCTGAGATGGGTTCCATGTATGAGAACAAAGTGTGGACTTTGGTTGACTTGCCCGTTGATCGACAAGAAATTGAGAATAAATGGATCTTCAAGAAGAAGACTGACGCTGATGGTAATGTTACTGTCTACAAAGCTTGACTTGTTGCGAAAGGTTTTCGACAAGTTCAAGGGATTGACTACGATGAGACCTTCTCACCCGTAGCGATACTTAAGTCTGTCCGAATCATGTTAGCGATTGCCGCATTTTATGATTATGAAATTTGGCAGATGGATGTCAAAACTGCATTCCTGAATGGATTTCTGGAAGAAGAGTTGTATATGATGCAACCAGAAGGTTTTGTCGATCCAAAGGGAGCTAACAAAGTGTGCAAGCTCCAACGATCCATTTATGGACTGGTGCAAGCCTCTCGGAGTTGGAATAAACGCTTTGATAGTGTGATCAAAGCATTTGGTTTTGTACAGACTTTTGGAGAAGCCTGTATTTACAAGAAAGTGAGTGGGAGCTCTGTAGCATTTGTGATATTATATGTGGATGACATATTACTGATTGGAAATGATATAGAATTTTTGGATAGCATAAAGGGATACTTGAATAAGAGTTTTTCAATGAAAGACCTCGGTGAAGCTGCTTACATATTGGGCATTAAGATCTATAGAGATAGATCAAGACGCTTAATTGGACTTTCACAAAGCACATACCTTGACAAAGTTTTGAAGAAGTTCAAAATGGATCAAGCAAAGAAAGGGTTCTTGCCTGTGTTACAAGGTGTGAAGTTGAGTAAGACTCAATGTCTGACCACCGCAGAAGATAAAGAGAAAATGAAAGATGTTCCCTATGCTTCAGCCATAGGCTCTATCATGTATGCAATGCTGTGTACCAGACCTGATGTGTGCCTTGCTATAAGTTTAGCAGGGAGGTACCAAAGTAATCCAGGAGTGGATCACTGGACAGCGGTCAAGAACATCCTGAAGTACCTGAAAAGGACTAAGGATAGGTTTCTCGTATATGGAGGTGACAAAGAGCTCATTGTAAATGGTTACATTGATGCAAGCTTTGACACTGATCCAGACGATTCTAAATTGCAAACCGGATACGTGTTTATACTGAACGGTGGAGCTGTCAGTTGGTGCAGTTCTAAACAAAGCATCGTGGCGGGATCTACATGTGAAGCGGAGTACATAGCTGCTTCGGAAGCAGCAAATGAAGGAGTCTGGATGAAGGAGTTCATATCCGATCTAGGTGTCATACCTAGTGCATCGGGTCCAATGAAAATCTTTTGTGACAATACTGGTGCAATTGCCTTGGCGAAGGAATCCAGATTTCACAAGAGAACCAAGCACATCAAGAGACGCTTCAATTCCATTCGGGATTTAGTCCAAGTGGGAGACATAGAAATTTGCAAGATACATACGGATCTGAATGTTGTAGACCCGCTGACTAAGCCTCTTCCACGAGCAAAACATGATCAACACCAAGGCTCCATGGGTGTTAGAATCATTACCGTGTAATCTAGATTATTGACTCTAGTGCAAGTGGGAGACTGAAGGAAATATGCCCTAGAGGCAATAATAAAGTTATTATTTATTTCCTTATATCATGATAAATGTTTATTATTCATGCTAGAATTGTATTAACCAGAAACATAATACATTTGTGAATACATAGACAAACAGAGTGTCACTAGTATGCCTCTACTTGACTAGCTCATTGATCAAAGATGGTTATGTTTCCTAACCATAGACATGAGTTGTCATTTGATTAACGGGATCACATCATTAGGAGAATGATGTGATTGACTTGACCCATTCCGTTAGCTTAGCACTTGATCGTTTAGTTTGTTGCTATTGCTTTCTTCATAACTTATACATGTTCCTATGACTATGAGATTATGCAACTCCCGTTTACCGGAGGAACACTTTGTGTGCTACCAAACGTCACAACGTAACTGGGTGATTATAAAGGTGCTCCACAGGTGTCTCCAAAGGTACTTGTTGGGTTGGCGTATTTCGAGATTAGGATTTGTCACTCCGATTGTCGGAGAGGTATCTCTGGGCCCACTCAGTAATGCACATCACTTAAGTCTTGCAAGCATTGCAACTAATGAGTTAGTTGCGGAATGATGTATTACAGAACGAGTAAAGAGACTTGCCGGTAATGAGATTGAACTAGGTATTGGAATACCGACGATCGAATCTCGGGCAAGTAACATACCGATGACAAAGGGAACACCGTATGTTGTTATGCGGTTTGACCGATAAAGATCTTCGTAGAATATGTAGGAACCAATATGACCATCCAGGTTCCGCTATTGGTTATTGACCGGAGACGTGTCTCGGTCATGTCTACATAGTTCTCGAACCCGTAGGGTCCGCACGCTTAAAGTTTGGTGACGATCGTAATTAGGGTTTTTGTGTATTGATGTACCGAAGGTTGTTTGGAGTCCGGGATGTGATCACGGACATGACGAGGAGTCTCTAAATGGTCGAGACATAAAGATTGATATATTGGAAGCCTATATTTGGATATCGGAATCGTTCCGGGTGAAATCGGGATTTTACCGGAGTACCGGGGGGTTACCGGAACCCCCCCGGGGGTTAATGGGCCTACATGGGCCCTAAGGGAGAAGAGGAGGGCCGGCCAGGGCAGGCCGCGCGCCCCCTCCCCCCTAGTCCGAATAGGACAAGGAAGGGGGGGCGCCCCCTTTCCTCTTTCCCCCTTCTCCTTTCCTTCTCCAACAAGGCAAGAGGGGGGATTCCAACTCCCGGTGGGAGTAGGACTCCTCCAGGCGCACCCCTAGGGGCCGGCCGCACCTCCCCCCTCCCTCCTTTATATACGGGGGCAGGGGCACCCCATGACACACAAGTTGATCTTCGTGATCGTTCCTTAGCCGTGTGCGGTGCCGCTTCCACCATATTCCACCTCGGTCATATCGTAGCGGTGCTTAGGCGAAGCCCTGCGTCGGTAGAACATCATCACCGTCATCACGCTGTCGTGCTGACGAAACTCTCCCTCAACACTCGGCTGGATCGGAGCTCGAGGTATGTCACTGAGTTGAACGTGTGCAGAACTCGGAGGTGCCGTACGTTCGGTACTTGGATCGGTCGGATCGGGAAGACGTACGACTACTTCCTCTATGTTGTGTCAACGCTTCGGTTGTCGGTCTACGAGGGTACGTAGACAACACTCTCCCCTCTCGTTGCTATGCATCACCATGATCTTGCGTGTGCGTAGGAATTTTTTTGAAATTACTACGTTCCCCAACATAATATTGAAGCCAAAAGATGCAAAGTTAATAATGATAGTGCAACTTATTTGTGGCACTACCGTTTAGGTCATATTGGTGTAAAGCGCATGAAGAAAATCCATGCTGATGGGCTTTTGGAATCACTTGATACTTGCGAACCATGCTTCATGGGCAAGATGACTAAGACTACGTTCTTCGGAACAATGGAGCGAGCAGCTGACTTATTGGAAATAATACATACTGATGCATGCGGTCCGATGAGTGTTGAGGCTTGTGGCAGGTATCGTCATTTTCTGACCTTCACAGATGATTTAAGCAGATATGGGTATATATACTTAATGAAACATAAGTCTGAAACGTTTGAAAAGTTCAAATAATTTCAAAGTGAAGTAGAAAATCATCGTAACAAAAATATAAAGTTTCTACGAACTGATCGTGGACGTGAATATTTGAGTTATGAGTTTGGTCTTCATTTAAAACAATGTGGAATAGTTTCATGCTACCTCTTGAGCATGCGTTGGTTTTCCCTTGAAGAGGAAAGGGTGATGCAGCACAGTAGCGTAAGTATTTCCCTCAGTTTTTGAGAACCAAGGTATCAATCCAGTAGGAGGTAACACGCAAGTCACCTAGTACTTTCACAAACAAACAAGAACCTCGCAACCAACGCGATAAAGGGGTTGTCAATCCATTCACTGTCACTTACGAAAGTGAGATCTGATAGAGATAATATGATAAATATTTTTGGTATTTTTATGATATAGATTGGAAAATAAAGATTGCAAAATAAACGGTAATATAAATAGCAGGTTCATAGGAAAATAATATGATGAAAGATAGACCCCGGGGCCATAGGCTTCACTAGTGGCTTCTCTCAAGATAGAAAATTCTGCGGTGGGTGAACAAATTACTGTCGAGCAATTGATAGAAAAGTGAATAATTATGAGAATATGTAGGCATGATCATGTATATAGGAATCACGTCCGCGACAAGTAGACCGAAACGATTCTGCATCTACTACTATTACTCCACACATCGACCGCTATCCAGCATGCATCTAGAGCATTAAGTTCATAAGAACAGAGTAATGCATTAGGCAAGATGACATGATGTAGAGGGATAAACTCAAGCAATATGATATAAACCCCATCTTTTTATCCTCGATGGCAACAATACAATACAATACATGCCTTGCTGCCCCTACTGTCACTGGGAATGGACACCGCAAGATTGAACCCAAAGCTAAGCACTTCTCCCATTGCAAGAAAGATCAATCTAGTAGGCCAAACCAAACTGATAATTCGAAGAGACTTGCAAAGATATTAAATCATGCATAAAAGATTTCAGAGAAGAATCAAATATTGTTCATAGATAATCTTGATCATAAACCCACAATTCATCGGATCTCGACAAACACACCACAAAAAGAATTACATCGAATAGATCTCCAAGAGAATCGAGGAGAACTTTGTATTGAGATCCAAAGAGAGAGAATAAGCCATCTAGCTAATAGCTATGGACCCGAAGGTCTATGGTAAACTACTCACATATCATCGGAGAGGCTATGGTGTTGATGTAGAAACCCTCCATGATCGATTCCCCCTCCGACGGAGCGCTGGAAAAGGCCCAAGATGGGATCTCATGGGTACAGAAGGTTGCGGCGGTGGAAATAGGGTTTCGTGGTGGTCCTGGATGTTTTTAGGATATATGGGTATATATAGGAGGAAGAAGTACGTCGCTGGAGCTGCAAGGGGCCCACGAGGGTGGGGGCACTCCTACCCCCTGGGCGTGCCCACCTGCCTCGTGGCCTCCTCGTTTCTTTCTTGACATCCACTCCAAGTCTCCTAGATCACGTTTGTTCCAAAAATAACTCTCCCAAAGGTTTTATTCCGCTTGGATTCCGTTTGATATTCCTTTTCTGCGAAACACTGAAATAGGCAAAAAAAACAGCAATTTGCACTGGGCCTTTGGTTAGTAGGTTAGTCCCAAAAATAATATAAAAAGGTATATTAAAGCCCATTAAACATCCGAAACAGATAATATAATAGCATGGAACAATAAAAAATTATAGATACGTTGGAGACGTATCAAGCATCCCCAAGCTTAATTCATGCTTGTCCTCGAGTAGGTAAATGATAAAAATAGAATTTTTGATGTGGAATGCTTCCTAGCATAATTGTCAATGTAATTTTCTTTATTGTGGCATGAATGTTCAGATCCGAAAGATTCAAGACAAAGGTTTAATATTGACATAAAAATAATAACATTTCAAGCACACTAACAAAGCAATCATGTCTTCTCAAAATAACATGGCCAAAGAAAGTTATCCCTACAAAATCATATAGTCTGGCTATGCTCTATCTTCAGCACACAAAGTATTTAAATCATGCACAACCCCGATGACAAGCCAAGCAATTGTTTCATACTTTTGATGCTCTCAAACTTTTTCAATCTTCACACAATATATGAGCGTGAGCCATGGACATAACACTATTTATGGAATAGAATGGTGGTTGTGGAGAAGACAAAAGGGAGAAGATAGTCTCACATCAACTAGGCGTATCAACGGGCTATGGAGATGCCCATCAATAGATATCAATGTGAGTGAGTAGGGATTGCCATGCAACGGATGCACTAGAGCTATAAGTGTATGAAAGCTAAAAAAACTAAGTGGGTGTGCATCCAACTCGCTTGCTCACGAAGACCTAGGGCATTTTGAGGAAGCCCATCATTGGAATATACAAGCCAACACTACAAAAAAGACACATCCGTGACATTTTGGGCCAAACAATTTTTTTTCTGTCATACATATGACACTTCTATGACGATAATTGTGACAAAACCCGGTATCATCATAGATGTGGTGGGCTCCTACTTCTATGACAAAAAATCATGACAGAAAATGGGCTTTTCATCCTGGGCGGGCCGGAGACGCAACTGCATGATATTCTTTGGGCCGTCCATGACGGAAAAAACCATGGTAGAAGCGAGGGGGAGGAAAATTTCGGGCAGTTCCCGGTTACGGTGGGAGGTCGGGGGCTGAGCGATGCGCGTTTCTCTCGTACACGTACGTGCGTGTGTGCGAGGCATTGGCTCTAACTGAACCCGAGCGAGGCGTTGGGCTCTAACTGAACCCGAGCGATTGCACTGCAGGCTACGCGTTACTGAACCCAAGCGATCGATCGATGGCTGTTAACTGAACCCGATCGAGCGATTCCTTCGCTTCTGCTGCTAACTGAAGCCGATCGATGGGATGAACAGTGAGCGTTGCGGGGGGGGGGGGTGGATGAATAGTGAGCGGTGGCGTTGCCTCTGGATGAACAGGACCCCGTGGTGTGGTGGAGGGCTGGATGAACAGTAGACGGTGGAGGGGTGCCCGTGGAGGGGTGGATGAACAGGACCCCATGGTGTGGTGGAGGGCTGGATGAACAGTAGACGGTGGAGGGGTGGTTGAACAGGACCCGTGGTGTGGAGGGCTGGATGAACAGTATACGGTGGAGGGGTGCCCGTGGAGGAGTGGTTGAACAGGACCCCGTGGTGTGGAGGGCTGGATGAACAGTTGACGGTGGAGGGGTGGTTGAACAGTAGCCGGTGGAGTAGCGCGCGGTGGAGGCTGGATGAACGGGAGCCCGTGGAGGCTGGATGAACAGGAGCCCGTGGAGGCTGGAGGAGGTCGACGGTAGAGATGAACAGTATCCCGTGGAGTCCCGTTTTGCGGTACGCCACACCCCTCCCCATGAACAGGACCCCCATTTCGACCGTAGCGCTCCAACACAAGTCTGTTTCCTCCGTTTTGCGGTACGCCACACCCCTCCCGATCAACAGGACCCCCGTTTCGACCGTAGGAGGTCCGTTTCCTCCGTTTTGCGGTACGCCACACCCCTCCCGATCAACAGGACCCCCGTTTCGACCGTAGGAGGTCCGTTTCCTCTGTTTTGCGGTACGCCACACCCCTCCCGATGAACATGATCCCGTTTCGAACGTGGCCGGTAGAACACAAGGCCGTTTCCTCCGTTCTGCGGTACGCCAGGCCTCGTTTCCATCGCCTGTTCCGTCCAAGCCCTCCCGATGAACACGACGCATTCCGTTGCCTCCCCATGAACACGACGCATTCCGTTGCCTCCCCATGAACACGACGCATTCCGTTGCCTCCCCATAAACACGACGACGATGTTGTTTCTCCGTTCCGACCCAGCCATGTACACGAGCCCTGGCGGTACGTATGCGCGAGTAGGCGTTCGAGACCCCGCCCGTATGTACACATACGTGGACGTATTTTCTTTCTTGCACCCTGGCCGTTGTACGTACGTGTACATGCTACATGCACGTCTCTACTACGACACGTGCGCGCCTCTACTACGACACATGCGCGCCTCTATATCGACCAGTTTGTACGTACACGTTCGCGACTAGAATGACAATGCTATGTACGCTTCGACCAGGTGGGTCCCGACTGTCAAGCACTTCCTTGCCTGCGAAGATGTAGCTGGTGGGTCCCAGCAGTCAGGAGGCGAATCATTTTTTTGCCCGGACGCACTTCCTTGCATGCGAAGGTGTAGCTGGTGGGTTCCAGCAATCGGGGGCCTGGTGGGTCCCAGCAGTCAGGGGGGCAAATTGTTTTTTTTCAGACGCACTTCCTTGCGTGCGAAGATGTAGCTCGTGGGTCCCAGCAGTCAAGGGGCGAATCATTTTTTTCGCGAAATACGGTGGCCCGTCTGGTGGGTCCCCGCTGTCAGGTGGAGGAATAATTATTTTGCGTGTAATAAGGAGGCACTTCCTTGCGGCTGCCGTGGACCCAGCTGTCAGCCTCTCCACGTACAGTACTCTTCCGATGGAAGTCGGTCGTTGACCACGTTGGCCATGCTGCGCCGGGAGCACCAGGGCGGTGGTCTGGACGACGGCGAGGCCTAGGAAGGGGACGACGCGGAGCCGGGGAAGACGCAGCAGTGGAAGCCCGTGCGGAGAGGAGTTTGAGGGTTCACTGGTTCGGCTGCGGTGTGAGGCTGCCGTCGCCGCAGAATAACAGGGGGTGTGGGTGAGTAGGGGGATGGCCTGGCCAGCGGTGGGAGTAGTACGAGGCGGTGAGGCCTCGGCGGCATCACAGCCGGCCACGGGAGGCAGGAACACGCGACATGACCGGCGCTGCTTTGGGCGGCTGGAGCAAGAAGACCAAAGGTTGAAGAAGCACTATGGCCGTTGGATGAACATCGTACGATCACTGCAGCTAGAATCATTTATATTGACTAAATTGACAAAGCCCTTGGTACGCGTCAACTTAGTAGGCCCACAGCTCGGATTTGGCAGAGAACATATAGCCCATTTGCGATTTGTAAGAATGTACAACCCATTTTTTAATTCTAATGGAATTTACTACAGCTCATTTACAGTTTTTTAAAAGTACAGCCCAACTTCTAGCTAGGACAACGATTAATAATTTCAAACAACCGCTCAAAACAGAATTCAAAAAAAATCCCACATTTTGATGGGATCCGAAATATTTTTATCCGAAATTTCTAGTCAGGTTAAATATAATTTCAAAATAAAGTTGTATTACGTTAAAATCCAACGAAATATTGCGCGCACAACAAGTAATGAAATTAAAATTTTTAAATTCCAAAAGTAATATATTTTTCAAACTAATTACGTGTTTGGTGCATAGTAACTGTCCAGTTATTATAATTACATCCCATTTATTATTTCTTAAAGTCCATTTTCTTGTTAAGCCTAATGCATACCTCCTAGGAAATATTGCAGCTCAGAGGGCGGAGAATAAAAACTTGACCCGGATATTGTGTACAACTGTCGGCCCACTTGCATTGCTGATGTTGAAAAAAGCTATTTTTTATACACACATTTAAAAAAAATGTATAGATAAGGAACATTTTTTATACACACATTTAACAATTTTTAAATACATGATTAATACTTTTTAAAACATATTTTTTAGTCAAGAGTGGGCCCACAGCAAGCGGAGGAGGTCACAATACACATATTTTTTAAATACATGATTAACACTTTTGCAAAAACAATTAGCCCACAGCGAGCCAATTAGCTCCAGTCGGCCCACAGTGGGCCGACAGGGGCCAGTCGGCCAGCTGTAGGCCGAGTGGAATCCAATCGGCCTGCTGTGGGCCGACTAGGCCTAGTCGGCCTGCAGCGGGCGGACAGTCTATTATTTTTGAAAAAAAATTACCCAACGTAATATTTATAAAAATTAATAAAAAATGTATTATTTTAAAAAAATAGTGAAAAAAGGCCTGTGTAGTACAGTACAACCTAACATGGTTACTCAGCCCACATTCAGCGACGCCGGAAAGGCCCAAACAAGGCTTCTGTACAACTTTTTGAAGTCACTGAGCTCAATTAATAACTTAAGAAAAAAGTTAGATTACAGTGGAACCTAATTAAAAGCTGTCACGAGAAAATAAATAATTCAACGGGTTCCACTTGTGTGTGTGCGCACGTGTGTGTGTGTGAGAGAGAGAGATATATATAGAGAGAGACCCATCGGCCGATGCTCGTAAATACATCTTTCAGCCATATGCATTGCTGATGCTCAGTAAAAACTTATATAGTTGACACAATCATATAGAACATCATAGCACACTAAACTTGCATACAAAAATTTCACCCAGGCGGCACAATCAGGATGGAAGCAGTGGATCGCTACGGGAAGGGCTATGTTGAAACCAACGAAGTCATACATAACAGTTCATCGTCTTTATCAATGACGGGGAAATATCTTGAATGTTGTGCAAATAAAACAGACAGACAACACAATAAGTTCTCCTAGCACATTAAGTTGATGTACAACCCTTTCTAAAAAAAGTTTAGGTACAAAATTAGAACAGGTCACAATCAAATGTACTGCCATATCAGTGCTTCACACCCATAGCTCGGATTTAACTAGTATCTGACAAGATTCAGTTGTTACCTCAAATTAGAGCACATCCAGGCAGCCAGCCCTGCCTCTTCTCCCAAAGAAGCAGTGGCCTCCGCCGCGCGATGGAGTTGGCCCTGTGCCATCCATCGTTCTGAGCAACACGGGGAAAGTCTGACGTTGACTCCTATATTGGACGTCGTCGATGGACCCTGGCACCAGCGGCGGCGGCAGGACTTGGATTGATGGATTGACCACTTCTTCGACATGCATGAACACTCGATACAGGTACATCCCTAATGTGGTCCACGGCGGCCTTGGTGGCGACGAATAGTACAACCCCGGTTCCTGCACCGGTATCTCAACACCAATCACCTTCGGTATGGTGGACGGCTTCTTCATCCATGCCATAACCGTCAGAGCCCAGCTGTCTGGAAGGAACAAACATACTTACGAGCTCACCTCCAAGGTCGTTGATAAGCTCGTTCATGGACTCGTTGTTCCAAGCACGTCGAGGCATGTCGTGGAAGGTAAGCTTTGTTAAAAACTCAAGCTCAGAGGGCACCGAGCCCCATCCTGGGTGCCACCGAGCAAAGCTCACCAGCGCGCCATCGTAGAACAAACGCTGGGAAGATTCGAACACACGACTGCAGTCGAAACTTGTCCGGAACCTGACGAAGAAATCAGCTGTTGGCGGACAGACTTCGACGAGGAATTCACTTATTTGGATGCCGTGCGCAATGCCAAGAGCTTTGACAAGGTCATCCGGCGATACGGGAGGCCGGTCGCTGTTGATGGTTACCATCAGCACTTTGCCGGCAAACTGGTCGTCAAGCGTCGCCATGCCACTGTTGAGCGACAGCACGCAGCGACCGAAGGCAGGACGGACCTCAGGATCTCCGGCTCAGAGATCCGCATTGACTGGCGACATGATAGTGCGCTTGAGTACGGGGAGTACAAGAGGGGGATTTGGGGGAACTGGAGTAGGAATCGAGATTCCAGAGGTGGGGGAGGGGCGAGAGACTGCGGATGAAAAGGTAGCCTGAATTTCGAGCACGCGCCAATATGCTCTCGGCGCACAAGCGCACGAAAACACCGGTGGCGCCCACATGTTGGCCTAAGAGTCCTTATTCATTCTCTTTTGGAGAGCCCAGCCTTTTTTTCAGGATCTTTTGAGAGCCCGTCCTGAGAGTCATAATTGACCTGTTTGGCATTGCGTTACTACTCGGCCCATATTCAACGACACCTCACTGGCCCAAACAAGTGTACATCATCGAAAAGACACTGAGCTCAAATTATATAACTTGAAAAAAGGAGATATACTCTGAACACTGGAGAATGGTGATGCCCTCATTTAGCCCACCAGTAGTTCGAGACAATAAATAGTTCGAAACAACGATATATACAATATTCAAACACTGACTAGTGACTACTACTGACATAAACAGTAAGACATGATAGTTCATAAGAAGTCTTGCTACACCACCAAAACGCACCCATCTGCAGCGCTCAGACTCTCGTGATCCAGACGAGAATGACATTCTAAACAGAAGCAACTATTACATAGTAAGAGTGACATAGACGAGGATGACCAAATGACAAGGAATATGCATAACAAAAGAAAGAACTACCCATCCAGAACCAACAGCAAAGTCAACAAAGTCATTCGAAGAGATGATCCAACACCATCATAATTAGCAGCTCCGCTTCAGCGACCAGTGATCCGGAGACACCAGTACTCCACCCTTTCGATGCAACAGCCCAATTACCTATCAACCTAAAGGCTCGAACCACATCACTGCCTATCGTAATTGAGACATCCAAGGATAAAAGTTAATCCGGACGCCTTTGTCATTCTCACCTTCTTTTGGCTGCAGGCTGTATCATTGACAACCAGGGGAGTTTGCTCCCGAACTCCTAGGGCTTGCCGTGTAGACACATTTTTCCATAGCAAACAGAGCCTCTCTGCCATCAAGGTCCTTGCCAACGGTGATCTCCTGGTTAATCGGATAATTGAGTCTGAGAAATAGAGAGTGTGAACCAAGGCTGTTTACCCGCCTCCAACTAAAAAATCCTAAAGGCCCCAACAAGCTGGTATCCTGCTCATAGACGTAACAGCCACTGTCCGGATACTCACGTATTACACGGTGCTTGTATACAGTGGGTTTTTTGCAATATAAATTTTCCGGCTCATGTGTCCGACTGATCATCAGTCTTTTGCCGTCGTCTGATCGAGCGAGGAACCAGTTGTGCTTCCCTTTTTGTGGCAAAGGTGGTGTGATTACAAAGGGCAGTAACTGTAGGGGCACTGCATCATATCAAAAAGGACAGGCATTGTTAATGTGAGATGAGCATTGTTCAGAGTATGAGTAGGATAATGCAAGAAACAGCATTGATGTGTCCCTGTTGGAACTGGGAGGAAAATACAAGGAAATGTATACTGGGTTCAAAAATATAGAAGTGCCATGCATGGTTATACTCATGTTATCTCGCAATCGATTCTTCACAGGAAACTACCATGTCATGCATGTTATGTAATCATGTTCTGTCCTCACAAACAAATTCTTCAAGGTAACTAACAGACCATGCATTGTTATATACTCGTGTTCTGTGAGCAAAATTTTTGTGAGGATGTTATTCTAGCCATTGATTGCTGAAGGGCGAATCTAGGTATGTTCACATGGTAAGCATTGCAGGATTTCACTACTTCCAAATATAGAGTTCACCATATGCACATTTACTTCCCTAATGTATGGTTAGATGAAACCAACAGTGTGGTGCATGTTTCTACATCATGAAAATGAGGAAACTAATATGGACATTGATACACACTCATATTTAGTAGTAGTATATAGATTACTGTAAAATAAGGATAATATCCATATATTCCTAACCGTTTGATTATTCATGGTACAAATTGGGTGTAATGACATGGTCACAATCGCATGAATTAACTCATTCCAAATATAGCTGATTTACGGCGTCTCTAATACATTGCCATAGTTCTACTCAAATTCTGCTCAAACAGAGATATGCCAATCATCACAAAAAGTTCAAACAGTGTCATGGCGTCACCATTAACATGAGAGGAAACAACTTACACGCGTCGTCCCAGCAATACGTGGTGCCATCTGCTTTGTCGATCGCGTAGATGATACCATTGTGTTCAATAGCATCACAGAAGTGTGTATCAGCTTTGACGATGATCCACTGCGAGCCGAGTTGTCTCCAGCTAAAGAAGGCACCGGCGTAAAGATAGGCGAATCCGCGGTCGAACAAGGCAATTAGCTTGAAGTCTGCGTAATTCGCATGTCGTGTGGGCACTTGGCAGATTACAATCTTCTGCAAAACAAGGTCCGTCCAACTGACGTAGTAATCTAGATGACTTGGACCGCGATGGTAATACTCTATATAATCCAACGGAGGAAGGATAATCTCATGGGAGGTCTGGAAGTTCACGAGCACCAACTTTTTACCGTCTTCTCTAAAGGCAACCATTCAGTGGGAGTTCATGCCGACCCAGTACATACCTGCCAAGAAGTTTTGGGCGATGGTGATCGGATCGATGTCGAGGGAAATGATGTACGGCGACCCACTACATACCTGCAAAGAAGTTTCGGCTAATGGAGATTGGATTGAAGTCGTGGGGCATCATGCACGCCTCCGTATCATGGTGAGCCAATCTCGCAAGACCAGATAGCAGCAAGCAGGGTGTCTTGAAAAGCTTAGGCCTCACTTCGACGATGGCCGTGTGCATGTCCCTCGAGCATGCAGCCAGCCGCAGGGTGCTCAACATATCCATACACGAACAACAGAGGTCGAGGATGTCACTGGGGAGATTGCTCCAATCGCGGCTCATATGGATGTTGCGCGGTTCGCGTTCGGCCATGGTGGAGATTGGAAGGGGGCTTGATTTACGGGGGAGAAGGATGTCGGTGCTGGAGCGGCTAGCGAGGGAATAGTGGTATTGGGGGAGGCGAGTGAGGCGACGGTACACGGGGGCACAGTGAGATGGAGACAGAGAAGGAGATGGAGTGGTGATATGGGAGCGAAGAGGGAGACGAGGCGAGGCGCCAATGTGTTGTACAGCGGTGGTGACAGACTGCACTGTGCACAGGGTGAGGCTGACTTTGGTAACCCGAACACGCCGCCTAGACTAGTGTCAGGCGTAGGGTGTTGTCACTTCACTGTGAGGACCGGATGAATAGTATTTTGACCATCAAGTGTACCACAGTTGTACTACTACTACTACTACTACTACTACTACTACTACTAAGTACTCTAGTATTGTATAGCGTAAATAGGTCTCCCGTGCTAGCATGCCTGTTCACTTCATCGTTCAGGTATCATCCATATTGCGAGCAGAACCAAATTCTCGTGCATGCCCAATCAACGCTCTGCCACGATGCATGCAGTGGTCGTTCTGGTGCATCAAGGACGGCATGCAGATCGTTCCACACTTGAGAAGAGGAAAAATGGAAAGGTAGAACACGGCAGCAGAGGAAGAGAACGCTGGCTAACGAGGCTGGGAGGGGATCGAGCAGGAAGTTAATGCTCCACGCCTAAAGGTTTTGGGAAAACCTGATTTTCATAAGGTGACTTATACTCACCTAAACGGAGGGAGTATTCCTTAACCAGAGAATGTTGTGTCTCCCACTCACGCGCTCAAAAAAAACTACAACACATTTTTTTATCTGTTTGCATAGGTCCCACCAATCAGGATGGATGGGCACGTACACGAACATGTATGACTCATCAGTCTAACCGCATAGCCTTTTCGTTTAGTCTACCTAGCCATCTAATCAACTGCCTGCACGCCACTTCTCCCATTTACTTCTCCATCGGGAACCGATTCTCCTCGGCTTCTTCACCTCCCCTTCATCTTCATTTGCATCCAAACCCCACCGTGTTCACATTGTTTTAACCTCTTTAAATAATCATCTACTACTTCAGTTAGACTAGCCATCTAATCCTAATTCTCCAAACCACAGCCCTCCGTTCCAGCGGTTCCAAATGGCGATAGAGATCGAGATGCAGGTTTTTAGCGTCCAACATGTCCTCGTCGAAGGCTCGATGCGCATAGTTGCCACCGTCACCGTCCACCCAAGGGTTGTTCGATAGTGGATCAACAATGTATCCAACTCCCTCGAAAAGGTAGAGACGAGGGTCATCGGTCTCGACGCGGAGTACACGGAGCGTGACCCTGGGAAGATCCAGCGCGCCGTCGTCCTTCAGCTGTGCCTCGAAGATGATGTTTTGGTGTACCACATCATACACTCGCCCTCCATACCAGGTGAGCTTCAAGATTTCTTGTCTCGGGAGGACGTATACTTCTGTGGGGCAGCCATCGAAGGAGACAAACAGAAGCTGGAGCCGTACAACCTTGATTTGAATAGCATCGCTGACCTACAAACCAAAATCAAAATCCCCGTAGAAGTTTGTGATAAACAGACATCATCCCTATTCGACGTAGCAAATTTTGTGCTCGATACAAATCTTCAGAAGGGTGATGAGACGGTGGCATTAAGGTCGTCAGGATGGGAGAATTATCCCTTGACGTACGAGCGGATAAAATATGCTGCCCTCGATGCCCGTGTGAGTTACAAGATAGCTGCAAGGTCCAAAGAGCTTGTTGCGAAGCCATCTCCCACAGAGAATGAGAAGAAGAAGAAGAAGAAGAAGAAGAAGAAGAAGAAGAAAAGGCTGCACCAGCAGGAGGGCATTATGGATGGATGAACTATTTCCTCTCTTGTAAATTTTTTTTCCCTCTCGGTGTATATTGATATAGATGGACTATTTCGATGGTGTGCATGTCTTTGGAAGAGAGTAGTAGCGTGGGTCCGCTTGACTATAAGGAACTATTTATCCGCATATATAGCTTTCTCTGCTACTCCTTCCAGTGATCGGTATGTAGTGCATGTGTCCATAGACATGACAGCTTGTCCATGGAAGTTCAACTACGGCGACCATCACGTTTCATCTCGTGATTCCCACGATGCCTCTCCAACCCACAGCACCACGCCCCCCGACGTGCGCCTCACCCCTCTCGGCCGCACCGCCCCTCTGCCTTTGTGTGCATGACATGTGGGACACCTAAAATGCGGCGAGCATCAAGTTTCTACCACAGCCACCCGCGATTCCCACGACGCCGCTCGAACCCATGAAACCACACGTCCCCCGACCTGCGGCTGACCCCTCTTGGCCCCACTGCCCCTCTGCCTACGGGAGCATTACATGTGGACCAGTCACCTATCGGGTCCACATGTTATTGACTCAAAGGTAGGTGTAGTAAGGCGTTGAAGCTCAGTCTCGACGGCCCTGAGAGGGAAATGTAACTCCAGCGCCAGGGCTTGTGGTGCTCCCGCAGCATGAACTCGTGCCAAACTCGAGATTTGTTTCTTTACTATACATGCACTCAACAATTTAATGGACATTGTAATCTCAACATGTGATGGGGAGCTCTAAATTTGAATTTGAAACTTATAAAACGAAAAGATTCAAAACAAATAAACTGGGAGAGAGGGAGTATATCGTAGGATGTGTCCCATACAAAATAAGTCCCCTGGTTTGTCACCATGAAGATGCAGTTAGAAAGGAGCATATCATCTTCCTACTCGTACGACAACAAATCAGCCGCAGACAACATGGTCCGCCTTTGACCGCCATGTGCAAGGTTCGTGCTATCTTATTCAATCTCACCATGGTTCCATCGTACCAATTCATGCGGTGGCCCGTTGTATGGCTGATCCCAATGTTGGACAAAGGTTCTACGGGAACGGTTTCACCGTTGTAAATGTTGTGCAAATTGATGTTGGTACCCTCCCGTACATATGCAAGCCAATCTCCACTCGCACCGAGCCTAACCTGTGAAACAGTGGGCAGGGGGATAATTAGGAAATGGACACGGAAGTAGTCTTTAGAATGCATTTACTACGTGATCAAACTCATCTTACCTGCTCATCGGAGGAAATCCGAGTGCCCCTCAACGTCGGCATCTCAAGGGGCGTCAACTTGCAACTACGGCCACGCCGCACTAGAGAGACCCCCAAGGAAACATCCTCGTGCTTTCCACGGAACATCAAGATGCATTTGAATGAGTAGTTTATCTTGTGAGAGAAAAGGATGAACGAGGGAAGGCCTCTAGAGATAGAGATGGACACTACTACTACCAATGTGCTGGCCCGTGCGTTGCAATGGATCCAAAATAGTAGAATAATACTTGTTCACGTGCTTGAAATATAAACACTCTAGTTTTGATATACATGTGTCAGCAGACATGACAGCTTGTCCATGGAAGTTGAACCACGGTGACCATCACGTTTCTTGTTTCTACCACTAAGCCACTAAAGTTCGGTCCCGTGGGCCCCGAGAGGGAAATGTAACTCCTGTGGCAGGCCTTGTGGTGCTCCCGCAGTACGAGCTCGTGCCAAAACTGGAATTTGTTTCTTACTACTACCAACTAGTACTAGTAAGGTACACGTGCATTGCACGCATGAGATTCTGGTGGTTTGTGCATTATGCTTCTACATGTGGAGCTTTCTGGATTCTAACATGTGGCAAAATCTGGTGGAATGTAAGGTTAGGCAAGTTTGATTAACTTAGGCGAGTGTTTGATTCAAGCCACACCTTAGGCAAGCCACACTAAGGCCCCACATGACGTACACACAAAAAATGTGGCAAGATTCCCTTAGGCTTGCCAACTTGTTTCTCTCGTTTTGAAGAACTAATAACTTTGCCTAAGCTTAGTTGTGGCAAAGTTAGGGTCTGTTTGATTCAAAGGATTTTCATAGGATCTTTGATCGATTAGAATCCTTAGGAATTTTTCCTACGTTGGTCGTTTGATTCGTAGGATTGAATCATGTAGAATATTTTCCTAAGGATTCATTTGTACTATGTTTCACAAGAATTCTAACATGCACTCCAACCTATTGAAAGAAATCCTTTGTTTTTCATGTGACACAGTCAAACAAACTCAAATCCTATAGGGATCCAATGAACATGTCATTCCAATCCTACTTTTTCCTATTCCCGTGTTTTTGCAATCCTATGAATCAAAGAGGCCCTTAGTCATGAATTAAGTTCAACCATGGAGTCTTCTAGATTATACATGTGGCAGAATCTGGTGGATGATATCCAATGGCCAGTAGTGCTCGGATTTGCCATCTTTGTACCGTCGGATTGGCTTCATCCAACGACCAACTTTCAAAGTTTTTCACACACCATATAGGGGGTATAGATATAGATGTGCCGGTCCGTTGCAATGGATCCAAAGTATATATATCTATTTAGTGGAGTGCACTCTAAACACATTATCTATTTATTTTTCTCTAACCTTCTGTAGCCATGCAACCAAGCCACATAAGCTTCATGGGTTCCCCCCACATCATATTATTCATACTACGTTGATTGAAAAAAAGATAAATCACCCAAAACAAGATCTTCCCGTTTTTTGTTCCTATGATGTTGTGCCGTGCACGTACCTACTAGTTGTATAGTGGTAGTACTAGTAATATAGTATTAGGAGTAAAAACTTGGTACTAGTAGGAGTAGTACTAGTACGGAATGCTCCTACTCTATCAACAAGCCCCGTCTGACACCAAATTTCTTGGCTTCCGTGCTACAGCTAGATCTTCCCCTCGTTTATGTTTTCCATCTCGGCGGCGGGCGGGGTGTCGGTTTGCTCAACGGCGGTCCCACATGAAAGTGAAAATGCTAGGCAACACGCCTTCCCTAAGCTATGTGTCATGCCGGACAGGCCGTGTTGTACTCCTGATTCCCGGGCGTGTGGGGGTGCGACGCGAACGCGGCAGGCTTTTTCCTTTTACCAGCACTGTGCTCGTGCGTTGCGATGGATCCTAAGTAGTAGAATAGTAGTATTTGTTCACAAACTTGAAAGAAATCACTATTGTTTTGATATACTCCTAATATATTACTCCCTCCGTACCTAAATATTTGTCTTTTTGAGATTTTAAATGGACTATCACATACGGATTATATAGACATATTCTAGTGTTTCTAGCAAGATGCCCGCGCGTTGCGCGAAGTTGATGGAAAAGGTAAGCACAACTTATAAATTGACGGATGGAGTACTAGTTACAGTGATGCATATAATTAAGCAAAGGGATCACACATGTCGGTATTGACTGGAACGACAATGCAACAGCACAATAAGAATTAAGGCCACGATGATGCGATCGAAGTGGTGGTTAAAGAAGGCAAGAAGAAAGATGGATCCACGAACGTATGACCTCCTCCTCCTCAACTTAGTGCGTCGGGCTACCGACCGGCGGCTAAGGAGCGGCGGCTTTTGTGGCGAGGTCGAGGTGCTTCTCAGCAAAGGCATCCAAGGCTTCCAGCCGGTTGAGGAAGGCCAATGTCGTAGCGTCCTCCAGCAGGGCCACCAGTGCTTGAAAGAGGTTCCGGCCATGGAGGCCGATTAGGGTGGCAGGCAATGAGGAGCCCGGGCGCGCGGGCTGGAGGAGTACGGCGATGTCGTCCGCGAGCTTCTTGAGGACGGTGAACTTGTTGCTGGTGGCAACGATCATCTGGTCCAACTGAGAGTCGTAGTTGGCGTCGAAGGCGGCCATCCACCAGCCGGTCTCCAACACCGTCTGGAGACGATCCTCGGCGCCATGCCGCAGGCCGGCGTCCTGGACCATCTGGTGTAGCCGCTGGCCGCTCACGAGCATCGCCGCCATGGGTCTGGAGTGAGCTCTTTTGCGCTTAGTGTAGGTGCTTAGGCAAATGCTTAGGTGCGTACGATGTGGTAGATGCATTGGAATGGAGGGGCGCCTTTATATGAGGGCAATGAGGGCAAACTGCGTTGCATTCACATCGTGCAACCTGTTTTCCCGGACCTCCTCCCATTACTTCCCTCATGCAATAATTGAAGGAGGATGCATTGGCCGTTCAACATATCGGGAACCGCTACTCCCTCCCTCGTCTGCATTAAAGCCATATCGGGAACTACGCCGCCCGCTGTCAAATCGAATACTCCCTCCATCTAGGTGAGTATTAAGTCATCTTATGAAAACCAAATAGTAAACACATAGGCATGGTGCATTAACTCTCACATTGTTTCTTATTTTTTGAAATAAAGGAATCAACCAAGAAGAGATGTGGGGCTTGTATGCTTTTAATGACTTGAGACTATCAAACATGACATGCAGTGGTCAGTTCGTTGCACAAGAACAAATACAACCCACATCAGCACACACGCATCTTATATAGCATCACATCCAATGGCTATAAAAGATGAATGAGACCAAATTATATCTCATCTAGATGAGTTCTAGCAAAACTGTATTAATAATACTTAGTACTCCTGCGCCATGTATCATATATTAGTATCATGTGGTACTTTATTTATTTATGAGGTATCCAGATGGCACTGCACCGCCAAGAAAAGAGGGTAACATCAAAATTATGGACTACTTTTTTGAGTATGTTGGTAAGGTCCGGTCATAGTCACTTGTTGAAATCTCTAAAAAGACAAATACTCCCTCCGTTCGGAAATACTTGTCATCAAAATGGATAAAAGGAAATGTATCTAGACGTATTTTAGTTTTAGATACATCTCTTTTTATCCATTTTGATGACAATTATTTTCGGACGGAGGGAGTAGAAAACAGAGTTGGTGATGATGGTGTGTGTGCCATCCTGCAATATAGGCCGTCGGATTTATATCTAACGGATATGAAAGAAACTATGGCAATTTTGCAAAAATATACCCACACGTCTCTCCACGTTCACAAATAAGGCCTTCCCTCGTTCAAACTTTTCTCTCACAAGATAAACTACTCATACAAATGCATCTTGATGTTCCGTGCAACGCACGGGCAGCTAGCCTATTTCTTTTCAAATAGTTGCTGCGATAATTGGGTTGAAGTGATATATTTTATGTCTGCCCCGAACGATTTCAGATTCACTAGTAGTAACAAAGAAAAGGTTGCCTTGTTAATTAACAGAAAACAGGGTGAAAACTATCACATGAGGCCGGTAAAAACAAGGCACACTGGGTTCAGCGTCATCGTCACTACAGCTGTGCGCGCGCGAGAAGTCTACATATCGAGGGGGCTACCGAGCGAGGCACCGAGACACAATGTTTGAGAGAGAAACCAATTGATAGATTGTGATCAGATCGAGTTGTCACCCTTCTGCTGTCATTGTTGGGGGGGGAGAGAGAGATAGACGTATCGGAAGTGTGCGCGGTAGGCACAGAGGCAGAACTAGCGAGTGTGTGTGTATGTGTTTGAAAGAGGAGTAGATAGATTATTATCAAGATCGATGTGCCACCCTACTCCTTCGGTGCCGGGTAGTGTGTGTGTGTATGTTTGAGAGAGAAGCCAGTCGATAGATTAGTATCAAGATCGAGGTGTCACCCTACTCCTTCGGTGTTGGGAAGTGTGGGTGTGTGGGGAGGGGGGCGGTGACACTCACATATCTCTACTCTTATAAAAAACAGAGTTGGTGATGATGGTGTTCCTGCCATCCTGCAATACAGGCCATCCAATTTATATCCGACGGACAGGAAGGAAACTATGGCAATTTTGCAAAAAGATACCCACACCCCTCTCCGCATTTGCAAATAAGGCATTCCCTCGTTCATCCTTTTCTCCCACAAGATAAACTTCTCATACAAATGCATCTTGATGTTCCGTGCAACGCATGGGCATCTTGCTAGTAGGGAGAAGGAGTTTGTGTGACACATATCTAGCTATATTAAGGGATAGGTAGATAGCATATGTGTGAGAGACATTAGTGGCTGTGGGTGGGCGGAATTAAAGGGGTGGGCGTGTTAGACATAGAGAGCGTGTGTGTTTCTATGTGAGAGACTTGTAGGACGGGGTAGAAAGACGAATTTAACCCTGACGGAGGGAGAGAAATACATGAAGTGCGCGTGTGTGATCCCGATGCCCAAAGGAAAATGAGATATGTATGCGTGTGAGAGAGATTGCACAATTCATTCACGTATCACTATCTAGCGATCGTGGACGTGCATCGCTTGAACATAAGTCAATATCTACTTCATATCGTGGCCAAAGGTACAATATCGATTCAACGCTATAAAGATTGGACACTCACATATCACATTTTTTCTACTTAAATAAGCCTTTTTAGTTGTGCATGCCAAAGTTACAGTGATGTTTCTTCAAACAACCAATGTAGCTATCATGAACATGCACCATTGTTACTCTTGCATTCAAGTTCATTAGTCTTGGATGATTTAAGTTTCTATTTTGAAGTAATATATGTAATATTCATATATGAATTCAACGGGTACGCAATTTATGAAATGGAGGCTATGTAATCATATGAGGTAACACTTTTAAGTAGCTGACTACAATATCCATTTCTTTTTGTGCGCCTCTACACTAACACGTCAATGCATTATGTTTAAAGTAAATAACCAATGGCACTAAATTATTTATTTACACGAGAAATACATAGGCTGAGCGTTTGATTCCTTTTTTGTGAACGCGCCACTACACCCGTACGATTGGCCGCGCCCGTGTGAACGTCCAAGTTATCGGCGCATCATCCCGAGTTATTGTCTTTTTTCTGGGGTGGACTTCACACCAGTTATTAACTGCTGATGCGTGCCCCGTTTGCATAGTCTAGCATGACCTTCCCGCTAGCACGGTCCAAAATTAGTTGAAACTAGATACGAACGATCCCGCGGGCGGCAAAATCTCCCGCCTCCTTCTAAAATTTCCGCCACCTTAGTCTTTAACATGCGAAAGCCCCCTTCTGTCCTTGGTGCACGGAGACCAACAGTTACAATACCGCCCTCGTCTACATGATAGGTCGGGGCTGCTTTGGTAACTTCCGGTTCCCCCACAACACGGCACCCCCATTTCCTCTCCCCCTCCCGCAAAAACGACTAACTCCACAGCACCAGAGCATCTTACATCACGCCGTCAGTACTTCATCGCCCTTTCTCCCCTCCCCTCTCGAAACCCTAGACTGCTCATCCACCAGCGTACCATAGCCCATTCACTGCCAGCGGCATCCACCTCGCCGGATCTGCTTCTGCGGCCGCATCTACCCCTCCCACCTCCCCTAGAAACAAGTAGACTGCTCATCCACCACTGTACCACAGCCCATTCAGTGCCCGCCTTGTCCACGGCGCCGGATCTGCTTCGCCGGTACTCTCGTCAACCGCCGCACATCTGCAGCGGCTCATTCATTCTCCCCACCGGAGACGCTTCGTCCACACCCCCTGGAGCCGCCCCACCGACGCCCCCGTCCATGGCCTCTGATCCTCTTCGCCGACACCTTCCTCAACCCTACCGGAGCCGCTTCACCGACACCTTCCTCAACCCTACCGGAGTAGCTTCGCCTATACCATTCTCAACCCTACCGGGGCCGCTTTGCCAACTCACAAGTCCACGGCCTCAGATCCGCTTCCTCGCACCCTCATCCAACCTACCGGAGCAGCTTCTGAGGCCCCATCCACGGCCACATATCCGCATCGTCGACACCACCCTTAACCCAACCACCGGAGCAGCTTCTGACGCCCCGTCCACGGCCACAGATCCACATCGTCGACACCATCCTTAACCCAACCACCGGAGCAGCTTCACCTACGCCCTCGTCCACGGCCATAGATCCGCTTCGCTCACACCGTAGTCCACCCTACCGGAGCCACTCCACAAACACCCTACTCGACGGTTCTAGATCTCCTTACCGGACCCCAACAGCCAGCACAGTGTCATCATCCTTGACATTTCTAACCTGATTCCCATAGTCTGGAGAGATGCCAAGCACCCGCCACGGCCTAGGTACTTGTCACCTTTAAACCCGTCCAGCATCACCTGCCCGATGTACTTCAAATATACTAACCAGTCGCTGTTACCTGTTATGCAGCTGGCAAAAACTACAAGGACGATGTTTCTTCTGGATCTAACAGCTTGGCCAACCAAGATCTTGGACTCGGGCATTGCTATGATCTTGTAAGTGCGTCTCTCTCTCTCTCTTGTATTGTTCTGTGCCTGCCAGCGTGCTTTGCTAGGATTCTCGACTAGTAATCCCTTTGTGCAGACAATGATTTCTACTACTAGCTGCTAAATTAGATATGTAGATGTCATACATGATACTACCTCGTACCTCCATTCCTAAATATAAGTCTTTCTAAAGATTCCACTATAGGCTACATACGGATAAAAATGAGTGAATCTACACTCGAAAATGCATCTGTATACATATGTATGTGGTCCATACTGGAATCTCTACAAAGACATATATTTAGGAACAGGGGCAGTACATTACACAAAATCGTAGGTGGCATGTAGGAATTCCAGTGCACTACATTAGGCTCCCTTAGAGTGCCTGCTAGTCAAGCATACAGAGTCATGGCTAGTTTATGATACGCACACAATCGTTAATTGGTGGTTTAAATATGTGCAAGGGATATGCAATGTAGTATCATGTAGAGATGTCTGAAATTAGCCGTGTCAACTTGCAGATAGGGTTACACAATGAAAAAGTACAAGATGTAGTGCACCAGTGGCGACGGCTCGCTGGAGGAACCCTAGTGCTGCAGGCAGGGGATCGAGGTAGAGGGAAAGGGGAGAGGAGATGCAAGCGGGCAGGGCAATGAATGCTTGCGTGTTTGTTTTTACTTGAGGGTCAGGTGTGACACGGGCGTCAGTAGTTGCATTTTGAGTGTAATATAGGCAGACAACAGAGTCATTTCACTATTCCCCTTCCCTTCAATTTTTAGTGAGGTTCTACCCGAAACACCCCCCTCCAAAGCGAAATTAGTTAAGCCCAAGCCCTTAACTCAAAAATGACTTCTTTACATCTTTTATGGCTTATTTGGACAATATGCCCTAAAAAGGCGGAATCGAACCGGCCCTTAACCTGCAATTCAATTGTGCGTGCAATGATGAATCACTCCTGCCTGCTATCTGTACATTTAGGCATCATCATACATGGCATAACCTAATACATGTGCATTCCATTGTAGAATCTGGAATATGCAATGTTTATGTTAGTTCATATGTTGCACATGATGTTTAAATGCCCCTTAAATCTGGTCAGTCAAGTGATGGTGTTTAAGCCTCCTTCTTTGCTTCTTTTCTTGATATGTAAGATTTGCTCACACATCTGTTCAATTGCTTGTTTGCATTAGCCAGCCATACTTGGACTGTTTGCTTTGATTACTTGCTGTTCTTGACCTAACACTCTAACAGAGCTTGTCAACGATTTAAACACTAAGGGCTGCTGTAGTGGGGCCTTGTCTAACTCATAGGTGACATAAAGGTTTGGCTGTACACTACAGTAGGCAAGTATGTTAGGAAAGTATGCATATTTATCTTCCAAGGAGACGAGTAACTAGTTGACATAATTATGTGGTGTTGTTTTGTTATAATCTCATCCTTTTGTGTTCACAGACTGGAAAGTATGCATATTTATCTTCCAAGGAGACGAGTAACTAGTTTGTGTCACCTTGCAGAGGGGGTGCAATGAAGATAAGATTGAGGATTTCCAAGTACAAGATGTTAGGAAGGAGCCTTGCAAGAGAAGTAGGAGCTGCGCTGAGCCTCTTCAACCTGCTAAGGTAAGTCACTGTATGCAACTCAACAGTTCAATTCCTTGTTTGTTTCAGGCATAGTTAATTTTCTCTTTTCAATTGCTTTATTTGTCCTCAGTTAATGAGATGCCCAAATAATCATGCCTGATGTTCGGTACTTGTATCACTATTAGTTGACATAATTAAAGGCCTTACCATTTAATTACTCTGCCGAAGTGTGCCTGAAGCTTTGAAGTCTATTAACCAACTATTATTGCATGAGGCTCACAATCTAGTTTATACTACGCTAATGATTGCATAGTTTTGCCTGCTGTAGTATGTTTGTATGAAACCCTCTGCTGTTCGTTATGCTCCCTAAGACTTTAATTGAGGCATAGAATGGCCAACTGCTTGCTTACTTATACGCAACGTGATGTCTAAATTTGTAACTTGTTTGTGTTTTCGATTGGGCCCCAACATCATGCTCCTCTGGTGAGCTAAGAGGGATTTCTGTATGTAGGCTGCATAGACTATCTTTTTTATAATTTTTAAAATATCACCTGCTTATGCTTCATGACGAGTAACATTTTTTTTAAAGTGACGTGTAACATTATTGTTAGTTCTGTTTTGCCATGTAGTACAAAATAGTGTCTTGTTCGCTTCACTGTTGTAACTATATTTTTGCCCTAGTCATGTGTACTTACAGAAACATTTCAGGATGAAGTGACATCAACACAAAGATCTACGAGCAGTGCGGCATGGCCGTTACCGAATGATTATGGATTGGAATTGGAATGTGCTGATGTTCTCGAGCATCAACTAGAGGTGGCAAGACAACGTGTACATGATTGTCAACGTATAATCAACAAGTTGATACTGGACATGCAGGTATTAGATGCAGGAGTCAAAAAAATGAAACAAGACACTGAGGTAACTATGAAGGAATTGGAGATTTTGCAGACTGAAATTTGTGCTATCTGAATCCGGCCAATCCTATTTTCTGAAGAGATTATAGTTCAACTGGAGTTAAGTTGATGCGCGTCCATGATGTATGAGCTGTATTTGCCCAGTGTATGTAATTTGGTGTTTATGTATGCTTTATTATCACCTGTGCCGAACCATAATGCCCAGTGGGTATAATCGGCTGTAATTTCTTTATTGTATAGTGTAGGATTATTCTACCTTTCTATGCCTTGATCTCTTTGTTGTAGTAGTGTAGGCTTTTTAGAGGTGATAGTATTGAGTAGGATAATTCTTTGAATATGCTATATCGTTCAAACGGGGGCCAATTCGCCCGACCATGGCCCTTCACGGGCTGTCGGATCCATGGGCCTTCTACGTCTCGTAGGATCCATGGGCCTTCTATGTCTCGTAGGATCCATGGGCCTTCTACGTCTCATAGGATCCATGGGCCTTGTACGTCTCGTAGGATCCATGGGCCGCCGGCTCATTTATGGGTCTTGTATGGGCCTTTAATGGGTCGTAGACGGGCCTTTAATGGAAATCGTACGTTTTATGGGCTGACCATAACGGGCCGTTAATAGGCCGTATTTGGTGATGCTATGAAAATGGCCCAACAGACTAATGGTCCACAAACGGGCCAACTGTAACAACGGGCTGAATTTGGCCCACAAACAGAAAATGACAGTAACGGGCCGTAAGTAACCGAATGTTGCAAATGAGCCCAAGAATAAATGGGCCCTCAGAAGGCCGAGACTTAACTTGGGCTGCTAACGGCCCAACGGAATAACGGGCCGTTAATGGGTATAAAGTGATACACTGTTCATTACGGGCCAGTTTCACCACGGGCCGTTAATGGGTGTAAAGTAATACACTGTTCATTACGGGCCAGTTTCAGCACGGGCCGCTAATGGGCCAAGAGTTACAAAGGGCCTCATATGGGCCGAAAGACGTCATGGACTATACATGGGCCAGAAGTGAAAACAGGCTGGAATCATATTGGACGGCCCAGATGACGCTACTGGGCCTAATTCGGATAGGGCGTAACGGGCCTTGGGTTAGCGGGCTGTAAATGGGCTATATGCGAACAGGCCGTTAACAGGCTTTCCCTGGGCTGGCCCGCCAGCTTTTGACCAAGTCAAATGGGCCGGCCTTTTCACAAGAATGGGCCATTGTTGGGCCGTGCCATGTGTCGACATATCATAGGCGCCTTCTGTCCAGTGAGTGGATGACATCTGTCCCAACGATGAGCCGACACGTGTTTCCTCTAGCCAATGATGGTTTTACACGTGGAAAATCCCCATTGGTCGGGGCTGTTAATGGGTTATTGGATCCAAAACCCGACCCGATAGCTTAACGGTGTTCCGTTATGGTGGATGCCACGTGTCGGTCAGCCTTGACGAAAGCACTTCTGTGACGCGCGATTTATTGTCATGGAAGTGGACACTTCCGTGATGATAATTTTGGTAATTTCATGGAACACTTCTACGACAGCACAGGTATGACTATCTTGATTCTGTCATAAATTTGTCATGGATGTACATGCAAGACAAAAAAAGCGACCTACTGTGACAAACACGTATCATCACAGAAGTGTATTTTTTTTGTAGTGCAAGTTCTATAATGTAAAATTCCCACTAGTATATGAAAGTGACAACATAGGAGACTCTCTATCATGAAGATCATGGTGCTACTTTGAAGCACAAGTGTGGTAAAAGGATAATAACATTGTCCCTTCTCTCTTTTTCTCTCATTTCTCTTTTTTTGGGGGGACCTTCTCTTTTTTATGGCCTCTTATTTTTCTATTTTTTTATTTTTTGTCCGGAGTCTCATCCCGACTTGTGGGGGAATCATAGTCTCCATCATCCTTTCCTCACTTGGGACAATGCTCTAATAATGATGATCATCACACTTTTATTGACTTACAACTCAAAAATTACAACTCGATACTAGAACAAAAGATGACTCTATGTGAATGCCTCCGGTGGGGTACTGGGATGTGCAATGAATCAACAGTGACATGTATGAAAGAATTATGAACATTTGTTTTGCCACAAATACGATGTCAACTACATGATCATGCAAAGCAATATGAGAATGATGGAGCGTGTTATAATAAATGGAATGGTGGAAGGTTGCATGGCAATATATCTTGGAATGGCTATGGAAATGCCATAATAGGTAGGTATGGTGGCTGTTTTGAGGAAGGTATATGGTGGGTGTATGGTACCGGCGAAAGTTGCGCGGTACTAGAGAGGCTAGCAATAATGGAAGGGTGAGAGTGCGTATAATCCATGGACTCAACATTAGTCATAAGAACTCACATACTTATTGCAAAAATCTATTAGTTATTGAAACAAATTACTACACGCATGCTCCTAGGGGGATAGATTGGTAGGAAAAGACCATCGCTCGTCCCTGACCGCCACTCATAAGGAAGACAATCAATAAATAAATCATGCTCCGACTTCATCACATAACGGTTCACCATACGTGCATGCTACGGGAATCACAAACTTTAGAACAAGTATTTCTCAAATTCATAACTAATCAACTAGCATGACTCTAATATCACCATCTTTATATCTCAAAACAATCATTAAGTATCAAACTTCTCATAGTATTCAATGCACTTTTTATGATAGTTTTTATTATACCCATCTTGGATGCCTATCATATTAGGACTAATTTTATAGCCAAAGAAAATTGCCATGCTGTTCTGTAAGACTCTCAAAATAATATAAGTGAAGCATGAGAGATCAATGATTTCTATAAAATAAAACCACCACCGTGCTCTAAAAATATATAAGTGAAGCGCTAGAGCAAAATTATCTAGCTCAAAAGATATAAGTGAAGCACATAGAGTATTCTAATAAATTTCGATTCATGTGTGTCTCTCCAAAAGGTGTGTACAGCAAGGATTATTGTGGTAAACTAAAAATCAAATACTCGAATCATACAAGACGCTCCAAGCAAAACACATATCATGTGGTGAATAAAAATATAGCCTCAAGTAAAGTTACCGATAGACGAAGACGAAAGAGGGGATGCCTTCCGGGGCATCCCCAAGCTTAGGCTTTTGGTTGTCCTTGAATTTTACCTTTGGGTGCCTTCGTCATCCCCAAGATTATGCTCTTGCCACTCCTTATTCCAAAATCCATCAAATCTTTACACAAAACTCAACAGGAAATCTCATGAGATCCGTTAGTATAAGAAAACAAACCACCACTTCAAGGTACTGTAATGAACTCATTCTTTATTTATATTGGTGTTAAACCTACTGTATTAAAACTTCTCTATAGTTCATCCCCCCCCCCCCCCCCCGATACTAGCCATAGATTCATCAAAATAAGCAAACAACACACGAAAAACAGAATCTGTCAAAAACAGAACAGTCTGTAGTAATCTGTAGGTTTCGAATACTTTTGTAAACCCAATTTTTTTGAAATAAATTGGTGGACGTGAGTAATTTTTCGATTAATCATCTTCAAAAAGAATCAACCTAATCGCACTCTCCAGTAAAAAATGGCAGCAAATCTCGTGAGTGCTAAAGTTTCTGTTTTTTACAGCAAGATCGCAAAAATTTCCCCCAAGTCTTCCCAAAGGTTCTACTTGGAACAAACACTAATTACAAGCATAAAACCACGTCTAAACAGAAGCTAGATGAATTATTTATTACTATAAATAGGAACAAGAAACAAGAAACAAAAATAAAATTGGGTTGCCTCCCAACAAGTGTTATCGTTTAATGCCCCTAGCTAGACATAAAAGCAAGAATAGATCTAGGTATTATCATCTTTGGTATGCAATTCATAAGTGGCTGTCATAATAGATTCATAAGGTAATTTAATTTTCTTTCTAGGGAAGTGTTCCATTCACTTCCTTAATGGAAACTGAAATATAATATTTCCTTCTTTCATATCAATAATTGCATCAATCGTTCTAAGGAAAGGTCTATCAAGAATAATAGGACATGTAGGATTGCAATCTATATCAAGAAAAATGAAATATACGGGCACATAATTCCTATTTGCAACAATAATAACATCATTAATCCTTACCATAGGTTTCTTAATAGTGGAATCCGCAAGATGCAAATTTAAAGAACAATCATCAAATTCACGGAAACCTAACACATCACACAAAGTTTTTGGAATCGTGGAAACACTAGCACCCAAATCACATAAAGCAAAGAATTCATGATCCTTAATCTTAATTTTAATAGTAGGTTCCCACTCATCATAAAGTTTTCTAGGGATATAAACTTCTAATTCAAGCTTTTCTTAATAGATTGCATTAAAGCATCAACGATACGTTTGGTAAAAGCTTTATTTTGACTATAAGCATAAGGAGAATTTAACACGGATTGCAACAAGGAAATACAATCTATCAAAGAGCAATTATCATAATTAAATTCCTTGAAATCCGAAATAGTGGGTTCATTGATATGTAAAGTTTTGACCTCTTCAATCCCACTTTTACCAATTTTTGCATCAAGATCTAAAAACTCCGAATCATTGGGACGCTTTTTAACTAAAGTTGACTCATCTCCGGTCCCATCATTATCAAGATTCATATTGCAAAACAAAGATTTAATAGGATACACACCAATCACTTTTATATCTTCATCTTTATTATCGTGAAAACTAGAAGAACACGCTTTTATAAAGCAATCTTTTTTAGCACGCATCCTAGCGGTTCTTTCTTTGCACTCATCAATGGAAATTCTCATGGCTTTGAGAGACTCATTGATATCATGCTTAGGTGGAATAGATCTAAGTTTCAAAGAATCAACATCAAGAGAAATTATATCCACGTTCCTAGCCAACTCATCAATCTTAGGCAATTTTTCCTCAAGCAAAGCATTGAAATTCTTTTGCGAAATCATAAATTGTTTATCACTAGTCTCAAAATCAGAGGGCATCTTATTAAAATTTCCATAAGATTGTTGTAGGAATTACCATAATTATTAGAGGAATTACTAGGAAACGGCCTAAGATTGAAGTTTCCTCTATACGTGTTGTTACCAAAATTGTTCCTACCAACAAAATTCACATCCATAGATTCATTATTATTCTCAATAAAAGTAGACAAAGGCATATCATTAGGATCAGAAGAAACACTCTTATTAGCAAACAATTTCATAAGTTCATCCATCTTTCCACTCAAAACATTAATTTCTTCAATAGCATGAACCTTTTTACTAGTAGATCTTTTGGTTTGCCATTAAGAATAATTAACCATAATATTACCTAGGAGTTTAGTAGCTTCTCCTAAAGTGATTTCCATAAAAGTGCCTCCCGCGACCGAATCTAAAAGATTTCTAGAAGGAAAATTCAATCCAGCATAATAATTTTGTATGATCATCCGTAAATTCAAACCATGTGTAGGGCAATTACGTATCATTAATTTCATACTCTCCCAAGATTATGCAACATGCTCATGATCAAGTTGCTTAAAATTCATAATATCGTTTCTAACAAAGATGATCTTAGCGGGAGGAAAATACTTAGAGATAAAAGCATCTTTGCACTTATTCCATGAATCAATACTATTTTTAGGCAAAGAGGAAAACCAAGTTTTAGCATGATCTCTAAGTGAAAATGGAAATAGCTTCAATTTAACAATATCATTATCCACATCTTTCTTCTTTTGCATATCACACAAATCAACAAAGCTGTTTAGATGGGTAGCGGCATCTTCACTAGGAAGTCCAGAAAACGGATCTTTCATGACAAGATTCAGCATCGGTAAGAGGAGCAATCGGAGTGCTAATAAAATCATTATTGTTGGTATTGGAAAAGTCACACAATTTAGTATTATCTTGAGCCATCGTGACAAACAATCCAACACACAAGCAAACAAGAGGCAAGCAAAAAGTGGCGAACGAAAAATAGGGCGAATAAAACGGCAAGGGTGAAGTGGGGGGGGGGGAACGAGAGGCAAATGGAAAATAATGTAATGCGAGGGATAAGAGTTTGTGATGGGTACTTGGTATGTCTAGACTTATGTGTAGCCTCCCCGGCAACGGCGCCAGAAATGGCTTGTTTACGGGAGATCAAATCTTGACTTGACTTGGTGCAACCTCCGCGGCAACGGCGCCAGAAATCCTTCTTGCTACCTCTTGAGCATGCGTTGGTTTTCCCTTGAAGAGGAAAGGGTGATGCAGCACAGTAGCGTAAGTATTTTCCTTAGTTTTTGAGAACTAAGGTATCAATCCAGTAGGAGGTAACATGCAAGTCACCTAGTACCTCACAAACAAACAAGAACCTCGCAACCAAGGCGATAAAGGGGTTGTGAATCCCTTCACGGTCACTTACGAAAGTGAGATATGATAGAGATAATAAGATAAATATTTTTGGTATTTTTATGATATAGATTGGAAAATAAAGATTCCAAAATAAATGGTAATAGAAATAGCAAGTTGATAGGAAAATAATATGATGGAAGATAGACCAGGGGGCCATAGATTTCACTAGTGGCTTCTCTCAAGATAGCAAATTCTACGGTGGGTGAACAAATTATTGTCGAGCAATTGATAGAAAAGCGAATAATTATGAGAATATCTAGGCATGATCATGTATATAGGCATCACGTCCGCGACAAGTAGACCGAAACAATTCTGCATCTACTACTATTAATCCACACATCGACCGCTATCCAGCATGCATCTAGAGTATTAAGTATATAAGAACAAAGTAACGCATTAGGCAAGATGACATGATGTAGAGGGATAAACTCAAGCAATATGATATAAACCCCATCTTTTTATCCTTGATGGCAACAATATAATACGTGCCTTGCTGCCCCTGCTGTCACTGGGAAAGGACACCGCAAGATTGAACCCAAAGCTAAGCACTTCTCCCATTGCAAGAAAGATCAATCTAGTAGGCCAAACCAAACTGATAATTCGAAGAGACTTGCAAAGATATTAAATCATGCATAAAATATTTCAGAGAAGAATAAATATTGTTCATAGATAATCTTGATCATAAACCCACAATTCATCGGATCTCGACAAACACACCGCAAAAAGAATTACATCGAATAGATCTCCAAGAGAATCGAGGAGATCTTTGTATTGAGATCCAAAGAGAGAGAAGAAGCCATCTAGCTAATAACTATGTACCCAAAGGTCTGTGGTAAACTACTCACATATCATCGGATAGGCTATGGTGTCGATGTAGAAGCCCTCCGTGATCGATTCCCCCTCCGGTGGAGTGCCGAAAAAGGCCCCAAGATGGGATCTCACGGGTACAGAAGGTTGCGGCGGTGGAAATAGGGTTTCGTGGTGCTCCTGGATGTTTTCGGGGTATATGGGTATATATAGGAGGAAGACGTACGTCGATGGAGCTGCGAGGGGCCCACGAGGGTGGGGGCGCGCCTACCCCCCTGGGCGCGCCCTCCTGCCTTGTGGCCTCCTCGCTTCTTTCTTGACGTCCACTCCAAGTCTCCTGGATCATGTTTGTTCCAAAAATAACTCCCCCGAAGGTTTCATTCCGTTTGGATTCCGTTTGATATTCCTTTTCTGCGAAACACTGAAATAGGCAAAAAAACAGCAATTTGCATTGGGCCTTTGGTTAGTAGGTTAGTCCCGAAAATAATATAAAAAGGTATATTAAAGCCCATTAAACATCCAAAATAGATAATATAATAGCATGTAACAATTAAAAATTATAGATATGTTGGAGACGTATCATTTCACAACTCACGCCACCTGGAACACCACAGGGTAATGGTGTGTCCGAACATCGTAACCGTACTTTATTAGATATGATGTGATCTATGATGTCTCTTACTGATTTACCACTATCATTTTGGGGTTATGCTTTAGAGATGGTTGCATTCACGTTAAATAGGGCACCATCTAAATTCGTTAAGACGACACCATATGAACTGTGGTTTGGCCAGAAACCTAAGCTGTCGTTTCTTAAAGTTTGGGGCTGCGATGCTTATGTGAAAAAACTTCAACCTGATAAGCTCGAATCCAAATCAGAGAAATGTGTCTTCATAGGATACCCAAAGGAGACTATTGGGTACACCTTCTATCACAGATCCCAAGGCAAGATATTCATTGCTAAGAATGGATCCTTTCTAGAGAAGGAGTTTCTCTCAAAAGAAGTGAGTAGGAGGAAAGTAGAACTTGATGAGTGCCGGTGTCAAAACCGGCGGATCTCGGGTAGGGGGTCCCGAACTGTGCGTCTAGGCCGGATGGTAACAGGAGGCAAGGGACACAAAGTTTTACCCAGGTTCGGGCCCTCTTGATGGAGGTAAAACCCTACGTCCTGCTTGATTAATATTGATGATATGGGTAGTACAAGAGTAGATCTACCACGAGATCGGAGAGGCTAAACCCTAGAAGCTAGCCTATGGTATGATTGTTGTTCTATATGTTGTCCTACGGACTAAAACCCTCCAGTTTATATAGACACCGGAGAGGGTTAGGGTTACACAAAGTCGGTTACAATGGTAGGAGATCTACATATTTGTATCGCCAAGCTTGCCTTCCACGCCAAGGAAAGTCCCTTCCGGACACGGGACAAAGTCTTCAATCTTGTATCTTCATAGTTCAGGAGTCCGGCTGAAGGTATAGTCCAGCCATCCGGACACCCCTAATCCAGGACTCCCTCAGTAGCCCCTGAACCAGGCTTCAACAACGACGAGTCCGGCGCGCAGATTGTCTTCAGCATTGCAAGGCGGGTTCCTCCTCCAAGTACTTCATAGAAGATTTTGAACACAAAGATAGTGTCCGGCTCTGCAAAATAAGTTTCCACATATTGCCATAGAGAGAATAATATTTACACAAATCTAATCTGCTGACGTATTCCGTAGTGTGACGCACCATGGCCAAGCCTTTATTCGAATCGTTTTATTATCCCACCTCAGCGCGTCATGCGAGGTGGTTTCCTTGGCACGTCTTGTTAAAGCAGAGATCGTGTCCCCTTATTCCAGGATTCTCATCAATACGGGCGTGGGTAACTCAACCGCGCCATTGATTACGGCGCTTGGAGATAAGCGAGTTTTACCAGGCTGGTGGGACATGTAGTTGCGTCCACCCATATAAGGGGATAAGGATCCACCTTTTCACCTACGCCTTCTTCCTCCTTTGCCTATCCATTTTTGTGCACTCGAACTCCAGCGCCCAAGTCTGTACTCCCCACCTCAACCTTCTCCAGCCATGTCCGGAGCGGGAGGCAAGTGGATGGTCTCCTCTGTCACGGAGGGACACATTAAAAAACTGAGGAAGGTCGGATACTTGTCTAACAACATCGCATACCGGCTTCCCAAAGAGAGGCAGCTCCTCCCCACCCCAAGGCCCCATGAGAGGGTAGTGTTCCTTACCCACTTCCTCCGCGGACAAGGCTTTCCTATCCACCCATTCGTCCGGGGACTCATGTTCTACTACGGCCTGGATTTCCATGATCTGGCCCCGAACTTCATCCTCAACATCTCGGCGTTTATCGTCATGTGCGAGGCTTTCCTCTGCATCCGCCCCCATTTCGGCCTATGGCTCAAGACTTTCAATGTCAAGCCTAAGGTGGTGCGCGGCAACCAAATGGAGTGTGGAGGCGCCATGGTGGGCAAGATGCTCAACGTCTTATGGCTCGAGGGCTCCTTTGTGGAGACCCTGAAGGGGTGGCAATCGGGGTGGTTTTACATCACCGAGCTGCGCGACCCTGAGTGGGTCGCAACCCCCGAGTTCCGGTCCAGACCCCCAACGCGGCTCACGTCCTGGAAAGAGACGGGCCTGTCGTGGGGAAGCAAAGGAGAGGTGACTGGACTGCAAACATGCATCCAAACCCTGGTGGACAAGCAGCTCAAGCTTGTCAACGTAGTCCAGGTCATGCTCATCCGCCGGATCCTCCCGTGTCAACAACGGGCCTTCAATCTATGGGAGTTCAACCCGGCGCAGCACCGAACTCTGAGCAGGCTCTTCGGCACGATGTACGAAGATGTCTGGAAGGTGCTTTTCAAGGGCGCCAAGGCTCCCGCATCCGCTACCGAGGATCGCGGATTCAGCACGCAGCGTCACGCCAGCGCGGTAAGTTGTTTGTGCCTTTTACAGGGTATTAGTTTTTCATAGTTTAACTCTATGCGGGATCTAAGCTCTCTTACCTTTGACAGGTTTGGCAGGCAAAGTCCGGATAGATCGACTGTCCGGCTCCATTGCCCGAAGACCCAGCCGATGCCCGCTTGGCGAAGTTGCTGGTTCTGGCACCCTATGTGGTGCCGGAGAAGAAGGCCACGAAGAAGGCCACGGGGACTCGAAAAAGTGCCCGGCGCCGGGAGGTGTCGGGTTCATCATCCGATGGCTCCAAGGCGCATTCCTCCCGTGAAGACGAGGAGGAGGAGGAAGAGACCTCTCCCCCTCCAGCGGGGGGAGAGAAGAAAAGGAAGGCCTCCCTCACTGGGGAGGCCGAAGGGTCCAAGAAGGGGAAAACCCTTCCTCCGGACTACTCCACCGACGCCGACGACGGCGGAGAGGAGTGGCCGCTCAGGGCCAAGCCCCTGGCGAAATTGTAAGTATCTGGATACCAGAGTAATTCATAGTATTCCTTTATTGCATAGCTTTCCCTTATGTCGAATATGTTTATGCAGCCCACCCAAAGACCAGCTCGACGCGTTGTCGAGCGGTTCACTGGACTCGTCGGATGTGAATTCGCTTCCGATGGCTTCCTCCCCCCGCCCTACGGACGACGCCGAAGTGTTGTCCCAATAGGTTCCAAGCCAGGAGGAGGTGGTCCTGGAGGCACCGCAAGGCGACCTCCCGGACTCCAGGAGTAAAGGGGATAAAAACCCCTAGGGCTCCAAGTCCGGCTCTAGGCCGGACACCGCTCCGGAACCTTCAAAGGTTCCAGAGTCCGCCGGGCAACCTCCTTCCAAGAGGAGCAAGCCCACCGTGCCGGTGACCCCCGTCAAACCGGAGGCGCCGGACAATCTGTTGGAGGTGCTCAAAGGCGCCTCCATCAACGAGGAGCACCGCACCATTATGAGTGCGGTGGTCCAGAAGGTTCAGTCCGCCAAGAGCGGACTGACTGAAGCTTGTACTAGCCTTTTAACAGGCTTTGAGGTAAGTAAAGAATGTGTAAATAATATTACCGCATAGACAGTAGCCCCTGATGCTTTGTTTGGCGTTCGGGAAGAAAAGCCGAAGAGAGGATCAAATAAAATTCGCAGGAGTCTAACAAAAAGAGTCAATATGCGTATGCAGGCTTCACTGCTGGCGTCCGCCGCACTGACTGCGGAAGTGGACACGCTAAAGCAGAACCTCGAGCAGTCCGAGCAAGAGCTCGGGCGTGCCAAGAAGCAGCTTGAGGACAAGGAAGGTAAGAAATACCTTGTTTAAATATATGTAAAAAGGTGCAATTGCAAAAAATGACAGGATTATCGTGGCTATTGTAGGGGCCACGTCGGAGTTGGCGACCCTTAAGCAAGCGCTGGTCGAGGCCGAGAAGAGGGCGGCCATGGAACGCACCGAGCGGGAGAAGTATGAGGCCCAGGTTGGCAAGGTGCAGCAAGAGCTCCAGCCTTTCATGAAAAAACATGAGAGTTTGGAGCTTGACTCAAAGACGCGAGCGTCCGAGCTCGCGATGGCTATTGAAAATGCCAAGTCTGCCAAGGCCGAATCCCAGAAGACCCCCCAGGAGTTGGATGCGGTGAAAAAGATAGCGGCGGGTAAGGCATTCTTTATGCAAAGCAAACACATAAGCGTGAGTTACTTGTTACTTACCCGAATCCGGAGCTCTCCAGGAGCATTCGCAGATCTTCCCCGTAGCGTGTCCGATGCCGCCGCATTCTATCGAGCCGAGGAGGGCAGCTCGACAGAGAAGGTGTTCTGGTTTCAGTATGCTGAGGCCGAACACCCCGTGCCCCTGAGCGACCAGCTGAAGCAACTGGTCGAGCTCCACAAGGCGGCCGAACAGGCCATGAAGGGCCTCATAGTTCGGCTGTGGCCTGGAGAGGCTCTGCCAGCTATTCTGGGCTGGTGCGGCGGCTAGTGGGGGCCTGTCCAAGGCTCGAAGTCATCAAGCGCTCCATCTGCATTGAAGGTGCTCGTAGGGCCCTTGCCCGTGCTAAGGTGCACTGGGGCAAGCTGGATGCTGAGAAGCTTGTGAAGGACGGGCCACCGCCGGGGAAAGAGCATCGCAAGCCCGAGAATTATTATACGGATGTTCTGAAGGGTGCCCGCCTTATGGTGGATGAATGTTCCAGGGATGTAATTTTTGAGTAAAACTCGCTCGTTTTGTCCTGTGCGCTAAAAACTTGTTCATATGCGCTAAGCAATGCTGTTGGAATTTAAAATATTACCTTCTGTGCGGCTGTTTATCAATTCTGAGAGATGGCGAGTCGTCGGCTTCTGCCCCCGTGCCGCTAGTGCTGGGGTGTTCGGGGATAAACCTGAGCGCTCTTTTTCCCATGTTTGGGTCCTTCAAGGGAGGCGCTCAGCACAACGAACAAGGCAATCGGACTATAATGCATGAACACTCTCACTTAGCCATAGAATTCTATAATTTTAAATTTCGGCGAAGCCCCTGGTATTCGGAAGACCGAGTTTGGGGCGCTATCCACGCCTTGGCCGGACAGAGCCGACTCCTCGCTCTAAGTGGCATAAGTCTTTAGGGACTCGAAAAACCTCTCGAACAGCGACCAACTCTCGCTTCATCATGACAGTCAGTTTTAGCTTTCTCTACTGAGGTGCTCGACCCAGCTCAACTGGGGCACAATCGCAGTGGTTCTCCTAGTGCTACCTTAGCCGACACAGTGGAACGTAAGGCACCAAAACATAGGAGCCGGGCAAACCCAACTATTGACCCAAGACATGATTCGGAGCCGATGCATATAATGCTATAAGTTCGGGGTGCCGCACTTGTTAAAGTGTTCGGACTTCTCACACCATATTGAGGGGTACTAAAGCCCCTGGCGTATTTTGGCCGTACCAAAGTGTACGGGCGCAACATGTCGTTAAGGAACATATATTTGTAAAAAAAGAGTAATGCAGAAATAGACAAAAGCTATGCATTGTTTATTAAAGAGGGCTGCGATCAAAGCAGAACGATACAAATAATGCGATAAGCAAAAGGTTGGACTATTTAACATGTCTGTTCCAGGGGCAGGCTGCGGAATGGTATGCGAAACAGGTATACTGCTCGTGATAGAGACCACCTGGGAGTTCCATAATGCGGCATGGCTTGTCTGCTTCCCTGGTTCTTGCATCGTTTGTGCGGCAATTGAACTGCCGACAGGCCTTCCGAAGAGTGGAGTCTTGAAAGTAAGAGAAAATTAAAAAATCGCCAGCCCCTGGTGCGGTTTAAGCCGTGTTTCGGGCGTGCCGTGATGGTGCCCCTCCCCCTGTACCCATGGTATTTCTAGAGCGTAGTTATGTACGCAAAGTACTGATGTTGCATTTTTGCGAGGGCTGGGGTTGGGGCCGCATTGCTACGCCTTCTCGGAACGTGCCAGGCAGTCTTGTTGTAGGTTACTCCGGGCACGCTTGACGGTGTCCAAACGTTTAATGGCCGGACTGGAGAACTGCCTGGAGAGGCTGCTTTGTACTTCCGCTACAAGGGCTGCCCTGTGCTCCTCCGTTCGGAGAGAGCGTTCGGTGTTTCCATTGACTGTAATTACTCCTTGAGGGCCTGGCATCTTGAGCTTAAGGTATGCGTAGTGCGGTACTGCATTGAACTTGGCGAATGCGGTTCGCCCGAGCAGTGCGTGATAGCCACTGCGGAATGGGACTATGTCGAAGATTAACTCCTCGCTTCGAAAATTATCCGAAGATCCGAAGACCACTTCAAGTGTGACTGAGCCTGTACAGTTGGCCTCTACACCTGGTATTACGCCTTTAAAGGTTGTTTTGGTGAGCTTAATCCTCGAGGGATCTATGCCCATTTTCCGCATTGTATCCTGGTAAAGCAGGTTCAGGCTGCTGCCGCCATCCATAAGGACTCTAGTGAGATGAAATCCGTCAATGATTGGGTCTAGAACCAATGTGGCGAATCCGCCATGACGGGTGCTAGTGGGATGGTCCCGTCGATCAAAGGTGATCGGGCAAGAGGACCATGGGTTGAACTTTGGGGCGACTGGCTCTACCGCGTATACGTCCCTTAACGCGCGCTTCCGCTCCCTCTTAGGGATGTGGGTTGCGTATATCATGTTCACTGTCCGCGCTTGTGGGGGAAAACCCTTCTGTCCACTGTTGTTCGGCGGCTGGGGCTCTTCATCATCATCGCTATGTAGCCCCGTGTCTTTATTTTCGGCATTTAACTTGCCTGCCTGCTTGAACACCCAACAATCCTAGTTGGTGTGATTGGCCGGCTTTTCGGGGGTGCCATGTATCTGGCACAAGCGGTCAAGTATTCGGTCCAAACTGGACGGGACCCTAGGATTTCTTTTGAATGGCTTTTTCCGCTGACCGGATTTATAGCCTCTGAATCCGGCGTTAACTGCCGTATCCTCAGCATTGTCGCCGTTAATGCGGCGCTTCTGCTTGTTGCGACGCGACCTGCCACTACTGTCCCTGGTATCCGAATTACTAGGGTTCTTGGTCATATTGTTGCTACGAGCAAGCCAGCTGTCTTCTCCCACGCAAAAGCGGGTCATGAGTGTCGTGAGTGCTGCCATAGATTTCGGCCTTTCCTGTCCAAGGTGCCGGGCAAGCCACTCGTCACGGATATTGTGCTTGAAAGCTGCTAGGGCCTGTGCGTCTGGACAGTCGACTATTTGATTTTTCTTTGTTAGGAACCGTGTCCAGAATTGCCTGGCCGACTCCTCTGGCTGCTGAATTATGTGGCTTAGGTCATCGGCATCTGGTGGTCGCACATAAGTGCCCTGGAAATTGTCGAGAAATGCGGCTTCCAGGTCCTCCCAACAACTGATTGATCCTGCTGGCAAGCTGTTAAGCCAATGCCGAGCTGGTCCTTTAAGCTTGAGTGGGAGGTATTTGATGGCGTGGAGATCATCTCCGCGGGCCATGTGGATATGAAGGAGATAATCCTCGATCCATACCACAGGATCTGTTGTGCCATCATATGATTCGATGTTTACGGGTTTGAAACCCTCGGGGATTTGATGATCCATTACTTCGTCTGTGAAGCATAGTGGGTGTGCGGCGCCTCTATACTGGGCTATATCACGATGTAGCTCCAATGAGCTTTGTCTACTGTGTTCGGCCCTACCGGATTTGTGTCTGGTGTGACGGTTACCGTCTCGAGTCGTGGGGCGCCCACGCGATCCGTATATCGATCTTGTTTGCCTTGCCTTGTCCTCCAACATATCTCGCAGGTCTGGCGCATTTTCCCGTGCCGTGGTACAGGGTGCGGCTTGAGTGGAGGGCCGAGAGGCCTCTCTGTCGTGGCCACGAGGTGGCCGGTCGACCGTATCAAGTGCTGGTCATGTACGTTTAAGTGCTTCCTCCTCTAATCGGGGTAGCAACCTGCGCTTTGGATATCTCTTGGAGGGGCGTTCGAGTTTATGCTCTTCGACCGCAAGGACTTCAGTCCATCTGTCGACTAGCAAATCTTGATCAGCTCTAAGCTGTTGCTGTTTTTTCTTGAGGCTTCTTGCCGTGGCCATAAGCTTGCATTGAAAACGCTCTTGCTCGACGGGATCCTCTGGCACGACGAATTCGTCGTCGTTGAGGCTTGCCTCGTCTTCGGAGGGAGGCGTATAATTATCGTCCTCGACCTCTCTGTCTGCCGCTCTCTCATGAGGGCTGGCTTCTCCATCCTCCTGTGCTGAATCTTGATGGAGGGGGTTTTCTTCGGCACTCTCCGGAGTATTATTATCTCCCGTGCTGGAATCGCCGTATTTGCTTTGGCGAGATTTTGAGCGGTGCCGCTGACGCCGACCCTTAGGCTGTTTCTTGGAGGGGTCATCCTCCGCTGTTCCATTGCCATCTCCTTCTTTTGGGGTGTCCACCATGTATATGTCATATGACGAGGTGGCTTTCCAGGGCCCAATAGGCGCTGGTTCTTCATCGTCTCCTGCATCGCGTCCATACCGTCGATGTCTTCGGAGTCGAAATCAAGCATGTCGGTTAAATCGTCGACAGTGGCTAAAAAGTGGGTGGTGGGTGGGCTTTGAATTTCTTCATCGTCCGTATCCCAACCTTGCTGACCGTAGTCTGGCCAGGGCTCTCCTGATAAAGAGAGAGACTTTAGCGTCTTCAGAATATCGCCGAAAGGCGAGTGCTGAAAGATGTCCGCGGCAGTAAACTCCATGATCGGCGCCCAATCGGATTCGATCGGCAGGGGCACGGAGGGTTCGGAGTCCGGAGAGGAGTCCGGCTCCTTGGAGTCGCGAGTCTCGCGGAGTGCGGGGATGGTGTTTGGCTTGATCGTCGTTGAGATCGAAGCCCCCGAGGCGGCATCCAACCACCTGTCCTCGATCGGCGCAGTTGGCTCCGAAGTAAGGGTCGAAGCCGATGCGGGTGCGACCTCCAGGGCACTGTTCGGCGGCAGAGCTAGATCATGCTCGTCATGACAGTGCGGCGCGCTCGGCAGTGGCTCGAATCCATCAAGGATCAAGTCCCCGCGGATGTCTGCCGTGTAGTTTAAACTTCTAAATCTGACCTGACGGCCAGGGGCATAGCGTTCGATATGCTCCAGATGGCCAAGTGAATTGGCCCGCAGTGCGAAGCCGCCGAAGACGAAGATCTGTCCGGGGAGGAAGGTCTCACCCTGGACTGCATCGCTATTGATGATCGTAGGAGCCATCAAGCCTGACGGCGACGACACAGAGGAACTCTCAATGAAAGCACCAATGTCGGTGTCAAAACCGGCGGATCTCGGGTAGGGGGTCCCGAACTGTGCGTCTAGGCCGGATGGTAACAAGAGGCAAGGGACACGAAGTTTTACCCAGGTTCGGGCCCTCTTGATGGAGGTAAAACCCTACGTCCTGCTTGATTAATATTGATGATATGGGTAGTACAAGAGTAGATCTACCACGAGATCGGAGAGGCTAAACCCTAGAAGCTAGCCTATGGTATGATTGTTGTTCTATATGTTGTCCTACGGACTAAAACCCTCCGGTTTATATAGACACCGGAGAGGGTTAGGGTTACACAAAGTCGGTTACAATGGTAGATCTACATATCCGTATCGCCAAGCTTGCCTTCCACGCCAAGGAAAGTCCCTTCCGGACACGGGACGAAGTCTTCAATCTTGTATCTTCATAGTCCAGGAGTCCGGCCATCCGGACACCCCCTAATCCAGGACTCCCTCAATGAGGTAATTGTACCTTCTCCCGAATTGGAAAGTAGTTTATCACAGAAATCAGTTCCAGTGATTCCTACACCAATCAGTGGGGAAGCTAATGATGATGATCATGAAACTTCAGATCAAGTTACTACCGAACCTCGTAGGTCAACCAGAGTACGATCCGCAACTGAGTTGTACGGTAATCCTGTTCTGGAGGTCATGTTACTCGACCATGACGAACCTACGAACTATGAGCAAGCGATGATGAGCCCAGATTCCGCGAAATGGCTTGAGGCCATGAAATCTGAGATGGGATCCATGTATGAGAACAAAGTGTGGACTTTGGTTGACTTGCCCGATGATCGGCAAGCCATAGAAAATAAATGGATCGTCAAGAAAAAGACCGACGCTGGCGGTAATGTTACTGTCTACAAAGCTTGACTTATTGCAAAAGGTTTTCGACAAGTTCAAGGATGTCAATTTCCACATTTTATGATTATGAAATTTGGCAAATGGATGTCAAAACTGCATTCCTTAATGTATATCTTAAAGAAGAGTTGTATATGATGCAACCAGAAGGTTTTGTCGATCCTAAAGGTGCTAACAAAGTGTGCAAGCTCCAGCGATCCATTTATGGACTGGTGCAAGCCTCTCGGAGTTGGAATATACACTTTGATAGTGTGATCAAAGCATATGGTTTTATACAGACTTTTGGAGAAGCTTGTATTTACAAAAAAATGAATGGGAGCTCTGTAGAATTTCTAATATTATATGTGGATGACATATTGTTGATTGGAAATAATACAGAATTTTTGGATAGCATAAAAGGATACTTGAATAAGAATTTTTCAATTGGAGACGTCGGTGAAGCTGCTTAGATATTGGGCATCAAGATCTATAGAGATAGATCAAGATGCTTCATTGGACTTTCACAAAGCACATACCTTGATAAAGTTTTGAAGAAGTTCAAAATGGATCAGTCAAAGAAAGGGTTCTTGCCTGTGTTACAAGGTGTGAAGTTGAGTCAGACTCAATGCCCGACCACAGCAGAAGATAGAGAGAAAATGAAAGTCATTCCCTATGCCTCAGCCATAGGTTCTATCATGTATGCAATGTTGTGTACCAGACCTGATGTGTGCCTTGCTATAAGTTTAGCAGGGAGGTACCAAAGTAATCCGGGAGTGGATCACTGGACAGTGGTCAAGAACATCCTGAAATACCTGAAAAGGACTAAGGATATGTTTCTCGTTTATGGAGGTGACAAAGAACTCGTCGTAAATGGTTACGTCGATGCAAGCTTTGACACTGATCTGGATGAATCTAAGTCACAAATTGGATACGTATTTATATTGAATGGTGGAGCTATTAGTTGGTGCAGTTCCAAGCAGAGCGTCGTGGCGGGATCTACGTGTGAAGTAGAGTACATAACTGCTTCGGATGCAGCAAATGAAGGAGTCTGGATGAAGGAGTTCATATCCAATCTAGGTGTAATACCTAGTGCATCGGGTCCAATGAAAATCTTTTGTGACAATATTGGAGCAATTGCCTTGGCGAAGGAATCCAGATTTCACAAGAGAACAAAGTACATCAAGAGACGCTTCAATTCCATCTGCGATCAAGTCAAGGAGGGAGACATAGAGATTTTCAAGATACATACGAATCTAAATGTTGCAGACCCGTTGACTAAGCCTCTCTCACGAGCAAAATATGATCAGCACCAAGACTCCATGGGTGTTAGAATCATTATTATGTAATCTAGAATATTGACTCTAGTGCAAGTGGGAGACTGAAGGAAATATGCCCTAGAGACAATAATAAAGTTGTTATTTATATTTCCTTATATCATGATAAATGTTTATTATTCATGCTAGAATTGTATTAACCGGAAACTTGGTACATGTGTGAATACATAGACAAAGAGAGTGTCCCTAGTATGCCTCTACTTGACTAGCTCGTTAATCAAAGCTGGTTAAGTTTCCTGACGATAGACATGTGTGTGTCATTTGATGAACGGGATCACATCATTAGAGAATGATGTGATGGCCAAGACCCATCCATTAGCTTAGCATAATGATTGTTTAGTTTTATTGCTATTGCTTTCTTCATGATTTAAACATGTTCCTTTGACTATGAGATGATGTAACTCCCGTATACCAGAGGAACACCTTATGTGCTATCAAACGTCACAACGTAACTGGGTGATTATAAAGATGCTCTACAGGTGTTTCTGATGGTGTTTGTTGAGTTGGCATAGATCGAGATTAGAATTTGTCATTCCATGTATCTGAGAGGTATCTCTGGGCCCTCTCGGTAATGCACATCACTATAAACCTTGCAAGAAATGTGAGAAATGAGTTAGTTATGGGATGATGCATTACGAAATGAGTAGAGAGACTTGCCGGTGACGAGATTGAACTAGGTATGAAGATACCGATGATCGAATCTTGGGCAAGTCATACCGATGACAAAGGGAATAACGTATGTTGTTATGCGGTTTGACCGATAAAGATCTTCGTAGAATATGTAGGAGCCAATATGAGCATCTAGGTTCCGCTATTGGTTATTGACCGGAGATGTATCTCGATCATCTCTACATAGTTCTCGAACCCGTAGGGTCCGCATGCTTAACATTCCGATGACGATTTGTATTATGAGTTATGTGATTAGATGACCGAAGTTTGTTCGGAGTCCCAAATGAGATCACGAACATGACGAGGAGTCTCGAAATGGTTGAGAGGTAAAGATTCATATATTTGAAGGTTGCATTTGGACATCGAAATGGTTCCGAGTGGTTCGGGCATTTTTCCGGAGTACCGGGAGGTTACCGGAACCCCCCGGGGAAGTTAATGGGCCTTAGTGGGCTTTAGTGTGGAGAGGGAAGAAGGGTCATGAGGTGGCGCGCGCCTCCCCCCTG